>NW_015170284.1:254579-267926 GCF_001447785.1 Gekko japonicus | reverse complement strand
CCTGCGACACATTTAGGGACTCCTGCAATTTTACGCAGTAACTGGAGAAGGATCTGATCTGACAATTCAGAGATTTCTTTAATCCAGATAGCAGCCCCATATAAAAATTGGGAAGTAACTTTCGCATTAAAAGCTGCAATGGCCATTGGGATATACTGGCCGCCTCTTGAATAATAGAATTTAAGGAGGGCATTAGAATTTGATTTAGCGATTTCAGTTGCTGCTCTTATATGATGTTTCCAATGGCAACTGGAGCTGAACACTATCCCCAGATATTTGAAATGAGACACTTGTTCTATCTCCCCACCCTTAACCTTCCATAATCTTTGTTTTAAACAAGGTTTGTTAGAAAAAAAAAACATTATTTTTGATTTTTCATAATTGATCATCAGTCCCTCTTGGATACAGTAATCAGTAAAAGCGTTGACTAGCTTACGCAAGCCAACTTCTGATCTAGATAGCAGCACCGCATCATCTGCATAAAGTAGTATAGGTACTTCATCGTCGAACCGAGCTAGCATGAAAGCCCTACGAAGATGGGGCTGAATCAGTCTTGCCAGATATCCTGAGGAAATGTGGCTGAAAGAGGGAGGAGATGGAAAACTGAAGTCAGAAGGAGAGATAAAGGTAGGTTGATGGTTGGCTGGGAAGGAGATAAAGCTGCTAACTCCAGGCTAGGAAATTCCTAGAGATTTGAGGGGTGGAGCCTGGAGAGGGTGGGGTTTGATGAGCGGTGGGACCTCAGACAGGTACAATGCCATAGACTCCACCCTCCAGCCCTTCCCCCCAGGGAACCATCATTGCCAATCTCCAGGTGGGGGCTGGATACGACTGAGAATTACAACTGCTCTCCAGGACGGAGGGGGGTGGAGATGGAAAACTGAAGTCAGAGGGGCAGATAAACACAGGTTGATGGTTGGCTGGGAAGGAGATAGGGTTGCCAACTCCAGGTTGGGAAATTCCTGGAGATTTGAGGAGTGGCGCCTGGAGAGGGTGGGGTTTGAGGAGGGGTGGGACCTCAGACAGGTACAATGCCATAGACTCTACCATCCAAACCAGCCATTTCCTCCTGGGGAACCATTTTTGCCAATCTCCAGGGGATGGCTGGAGATCACTCAGAATTACAACTGCTCTTCAGATGGTAGAGATCAGTTCCCCTGGAGAAAACGGTAAGCTCTGTGTCATTATACCCTGCTGAGGTCACCACAGCAAATTGACGCTGAGTGCCCAAGGCCAGGGGAACCCACCCAGAGCCACTTTCTAGAGTTCATTGTATTTATTTCCACAACGGGCCTTATTCCTAGTACTACATAAAAGAAAGGAATCTACTGTGAATATATTAGGGTCAGACACAAGAGGTCCCTATGGACTTTAGGGACTTAGAAGGGTGTAACTTTGCTTAGGACTGCATTATTAACCTTCAGCTTAGTGTTTTCAATTTGTAGCCAATTCTAAATTCAACAAATACGTTTAACAATTGGCATTTGTGGCATTTAGAACAACTGACTCAAGATAGCTTGTAGTCAGTAGTTTTGGAAAATGTCCAGTTGCCCTTAGAAACCATCCTTTCTATACTATTAGAATTACCATGTACATAAACTCAAGCCAACTGACAGCCGAGCCATATTTTATCACCTGAAAGAGCAGAAGAACCATCCATTTTCAGAGCAGGCTCCTTGTGCTTGGAAATAGGAACCATGCCAAGAAAAACAGAGAACAAATTTCCTACCACACAGGCATTCTGAAACACTGAACTCCAGTTTTCCTTCATGCTGAGGGATTGTAGTCATTCTGGAATGTTAAAGTTCTCCTGTATTTTGATTCCTGATAATTGATAAAGCAGTGCATTCAGTTTCCATAAGAATTTCCATTCCAGGCTACATCAGCTCCCCTGCTGAGTGCAAATGAAAAAGAACCATATGGAGAGAATAATAAGTCAATTAAATTTCTATTAAAGAATAATATATCTAAGTTTTTAAGGAGGCTAGCTGTACTGATGGCACAGTATGTATTAATTTGGCTTTCAGGGGGTTGGAATAAGAGTAAGAATTCTGCTTTGTGTTTAAGAGTGAGTTTGGAGAGCTGTATTCCAGAATAGTTGCACGCACATCTATGTATCTTGGAGCAGGAAAACTATTATATTCTACAGATCTGGAAGTTGCCTCTGGAATGCCATTTTCCACTTCATTCACTGCACTGGGAACCAGGTATGTATTATCATTAGAAAAAGAGATTATGAAGGGGAATGTGATAAATGTTTGTAAAAAAAATGTGCACAGCATGGAGAAAGTAAAGGAATTTTTCTCCTCCTCCCATAACATGGGGGTCATCTAGTGAAAAAAAAAACAGTATCCTATATACTGCATTAACTGTCAGAAAACTGAAAATAGATTGTCAAACATCGCCTCCTCCACATACAGTGCATTTATATGTACCTGCCTTTCCACTGAGGTTACCTGGGGCCCTGCTCTGTTTGCCTCATGTTCTGAAGCTAAATGAATGAGCACCAGAAACAAGGCCTTCTCAGTAGTGGCACCTATGTTTTAACACTCTCACATAGGCTTGTCCAGCACCAAACCTACATTTTTAGATGCCCGAAAAACATGATCCAAATCTCACCCAACCCCAACCCCTGCATACTTTTATTATTGGTTAGACTGGGGTTGTCGTGGTTAGAGTGTTTGACTAGGACCTGGGATATCGAGGTTCGAATTCCCATGAACGCTTGCTGGGTGGCCAGTCATACACTCTCAGCCTAACCTGCTTCATAGGGTTGTTGTGAGTATAAAATGAAGCAGAGGAGGAGGATGTAAGCTGCTTTGGGTCCTCTTTGGAGAGAAAAGTGAGGTATAATTGAAATAAATAAGTAAGAACAATCTTGTTTGTTTATGTAAAGTGCCATCAATGGGGTTTTTGAGGCAAGAGACATTCAGAGGTGGTTTGCCATTGCCTGTGTAGCAAATCTGAGTTTCCTTAGATGGTGGTCTCCCATCCAAATATTGATCAGGGCTAACCCTGCTTAGCTTGTGAGATCTGATGAGAGTGGGCTAGCCTGGACTATCCAGGTCAGGGCAAGAACATTCTTATCCTGTCTTAATTTTATGAGTTTTATTTTTGACATTTTATGAGTTTTATTTTTGACGTTTTATCTGTGTATTATTACAGTTTATCCCCCCCCCCCCCCCCCGTTCATCACCAAACTCTGTCCTAGGAAACTACGCCACAGCTTGATTACTATCAAGAGGCAGACAAAGTATGCATATTATACCTATTCCACAATTGCTCCACTGGTTACACATTAGTTACCTGATTCAATATAAGCTACTGGTCATCACCTAAGAGTCCCTTCACAGCCTAACACCTACATACCTGCAGGACTGGCTCTCCCAATATGCATCATTGTGACAGATTCACTCATCTGAGCAAAGTTTTCCAAATGTGCTACCTTGCACATGGGTAAAATAGAAAGCTGCCTGTGCACAAACATTCTCTGTTGTGATTCTCACCTAGTGGAATGGCTTGCCTGGTGAGGTTAGGAAGTCTCCTACATTCCTACTCTATCACAGATTGTGTAAAACAAAATTGTTCAACAGGGCATTTTTATAAAGGGAATGGAATGGCAGTTTTAATGTACGTGGAGATTTTAGGCAATTATCACTGAATTGTTTATTTTATTATTATACTGTTTTAATGCATTGTTCTACAGTTCTGTAATCCTGTTTCATTGCATTGTTTGTCATATGTATTGTATTGTTGTTTCTGCTTTTTCTAATTTTGTGATCTAGTTTTAATGCATTATTTGTATGTATTTTATTACATTGTTCTTGTGTAATCTGTCTTGAATCCCACTCAGAAACGCAGGGTGCAAAGGAAATGAAAATAAAATACATAAATGTTATCTTTGATGTTTTATTATAGTATTGTTTTATTGATCTATTTAGTAAGATGCCTTACAAAGAGAGGTAGAACATTTTAAATAAATAAAATAATAATAATTTATGGGATTTGCTGGCATAAGATATGGTGATGCCCAGATGCTTGGATGATGTTAAAAGCAGCTAGACAAATTCATGGAGGAGAGGCATATTAGTTCTGATAAGGCAGTATAACTCCAGATAGGGTTTGCTGGGGGATAAATATTTTAGCTTTCATACTAGAAACAAGTCTCATGATGTTAGAGCCAATGTGGTATAGTGGTTAGAAGTGATGGACTCTAACCTGAAGAACAGGGTTTAATTCCCCACTCCTCCACATGGGCCATTCACAGTTCTCTCAGAACTCTCTCAGCCGCACCTACCTCACAAGGTGTCTGTTGTGGGGAGAGGAAGGGAAGGCAATTGTAAGCTGCTTTGAGACTCCTTCGGGTAGAGAAAAGTGGGGTATAAAACATCCTCCTCCTCCTCCTGCTCCTCTTCTTCACAAGACTTTCAGACACTTCCTTGAGATACTCTGGTAGTCCAAAATGTAGTAAAATGCCACTTCTTCACTAGTATTGTGCTTGAGATTCCAGCAAAAACAAACAAACAAACAAACCAGAACTTCCTCTCCATCAGACAAGCCTACTTAAGCTGGCATCAGCACAAGGCAACTCCATCCCCCTCTCTCTTGGCAAGTGTCACAATCTTCATTCCTGACTAGAGGGGGCACAAACATCACACAACAAACCTTTCCAGGCAGATTTTTCTTATGCATTATGCATACACATTAGCTTCATTATGCAAACGAACTAAACGCTACAGCATATGCTCTCCTGACATTTGCTAGGATGGATGGCTTTGCAGACCTAAGTGGAGAAAAAGTGCAAAGAGGAAGAGGATGAGAATCTTACACAGCTTCTTCCACATAGTAGCACAACAAAGACTACCTCCCCCTTCTAATCATTCTACTACCAAAAAAGGGAACTATCTGAATCTGCATCTGTAACAGACGACCTGCTTTGCAATCCATGTCTGGAGAATGAAATTCAAAAAACTGGGCCAGATCATATTTAACTGAAATCATATACACTGAGCTTTTAACAAAGTAATGAAGCCATGCCTAAAGTAAAGGTAAAGTGATGTAGGCATGTTGGTGACGTCAGGGGGGACGCTCTGATTTCGGGGCAAAACTCTATGGTAGAAGCTAATTCTACCAAAGAAGCTTTGCCCACAAACCAGAGCATTGCCTCTGATGTCCCCTACATGCCTATATCACTTTCAGATGAACAAGCAGCAGAACCAGTAAAGCAGCTTTTCCTGCATGGTTTCACTTTAGACTTTTTTAAGTCACTGCTTATTCAAAGGGTCTCGCAGCGACTTACAACATTAAAACCATATAATAAGGTAAAAACAACATAAAAACAAATAAATATAAAATGTTAACAATAAAATGTTAAACTATTAAAATATGTGGATAGCACCATACCACTAATAAAAGGAACCCAAACATATGGGTTACACTCCAAAGGCCAACCTAAACAATTTTGCTTTGCATGCCTTGTGGAAACTAAACAAGTCCAGCAGGACATGGGTGAACTGATAGTACATTCCAAAGGGTGAGGGCCACACTTGAGAAGGCTTTTCCCCTGGTGACATCTAATCAAGCCATCCTGGGGCCAGGCACCTGCAAAAGGCCCCTAGATGATGACTGAAAAGAGCCTGGGGGGTTATAGCGAGAGAGGCAGTCTTAAGGGTGTGAGGGTCTCAGACCATTAAGGGCTTTGAGTTGAAGATTGGAGATTATACGACAAAATGTCTGTCAGTATATCATGGCAGGGGAATGGTAGACTAAACATCTACTCTTTTTCATAATGTGTTAATTTTCATACCACCTCCAGACTGAAGTGATACAGTCAAGGGAAACCAGAGTTGCAACCGGTGGGGGGATGAGGAGGGGATTTACCGGGTATAGAAGGAAAGCCCATCCAATTTACAGCAATGTGTCTGCATCACTGCCCACGTGATGCCTTCTACCATAGAGTAAATTTGTCTTCTACCACATAGTTTTTGCCCAAATACCAGAGCACACACCCCCACACACATCCTGGAAGTAATAGTGTCACTTCTGGGTCACATGGGATGCATGGGATGCTCCTGAGAGGATGTTCCTTTCTTTTTCGGGGTTAAATCACCAATCAGCCAGCCAGCTGACTGGTGACAGGGGGGGGGCTGGTGCTGGGGGACCCCCGCCTTCACCGCAGTGTCTGCCAACCCTAAGGGAAAGCTTTATCACATGGCCCTGCTGATTGTGTAAAGTGGCTCACAGAAAGAACATACGAAATATTTGAAGTCAAAGAGGTGAGGCTTCTTGTGCCTCAGAAGTATGATCTGCTGGTGTCGACTGGAGAAAGATTTGAGGGCTATTTCTACAATTGGTTCAGACACAAGCAATGTAGTTTTCTAGGAAGCTGGTACAGTCAGCTGTTTGACAGCACTAATAGCAGAAAAGCACAAGGACAAGGGCAAAGGCTGTCACTCAGTCTGCATAAATCAAACATTTAGCAACTCCCCCTGCCAATCTATTCAAAGCTCCATTGTATTATACAGTTTGTACACTGCACTAGCCCCATGTCCACATATTCAAATGGAAAGTAACATTATTGGAGTCAACATTTCATCAGCTCTTAATATCCCCTTAGAAGCTTTAGCACAAGGATTCAGGGTCACAAATAGGTAAAGCACTATCTGACTCCAGATAGTCGCCTGCTACATGAATATAACAGTTATTGCACTGAATTATCATCACTGAAAAACAAGGCATCTGTCTCCAGCTTCAAAAGCAGCTTTATCATGTGAAAAAATATGTTCCTTCTTTTTTATCAATATTCTTACAGGAGCGCCAGTGACATTGCACTGATGCACTTGACTTTCAGCTCCATGCTGCCAAGTATTAATCTTCATGCTGTGACAAAATATAAACTGTTCAGAAACCATCACCTGTTTCATCAGAGTTTTCACATGCACACCTTAATTTAAAAATTCACTTCCAAAAATGTTCCTAAAAAAGATAACCTAGAAAGACTGACAGGAAGGTTAGTTAACTAAATTGGGGTAAATCCACATGGCCAATCCCTGCATTCTTGTCAGGGCAAGAGCCCACAGCAGTTGCTGTAGCTGGGCCTAAGGGACATTCAGTGGATAATTCAACAAGTGTACCATCATTCTGCTTTGGCTGAGAAGGAAGCAACAGGCTGATCAGCCACACAAGGAAGGAAGCCTCAACCACAATTTACCACAGCCATTTAGATAATAGCCTTTGACCCCTACAAAAGCTGTCAGCTAAAGCTTGTTTGGAGGCTGTAGGCTAAGCAACAAGAGGGGACTACTTAAACTGCTTCTACCTTTTCTTGCTGCTCCTTGACAGGAACAGATGGAAAGAGGCCTGTTAAGTCGGCTACTTAACAAAGAGTCAGAGAGTGATTCAGCAAAAGATTCCGCTTTATTCAGGAACTCGTAACTCAACTCCAACAGATCAACTCGAATAGCCAGAACAGTTTTTACACTGAAGCTGTTCTACTTTTAAACTCTCCCGGCTAATGTAGCCACGCGCTATTATACAATATCAACCAATAAGATTGTAGGGATAAGGTCCTATCACAATATTTCCCGCTCAGGAAACTTGATGGTATGCGATTGGTCGGCTCTTCCTGGGCTACCAATAGGGATTGTAAGATTAGGATCCTTGCCCAGGATGACGCTTAGCATGGTGCTTCAATTAGGTGATTCACATGCATACAACTGAATACACCACAAGGCCATCCCTGTAGCAGCAGCAGCTTTGAACATCAATAATCACTCTGAAATTCAGACTTTCTGTCACTCTACAAACTCAGGACTGAAATTGCTGAGCAGGTACTACAGATAATACTTCCTATTCCAGCCCTGCTACCATTCTTCTCTAATCATACCCAATCCGATCCTCAGATAAGTCCCATGCAAATGTGCTCTTTAAAAAGCGGGGATGGAAAGGCTAGGGTACATCTCCACACCAGCGAGAACTCTGAACATAAAACAGCAGGTGGAGCTGTAGGTCAGGATAGAGTCAGGAAAGCTTATGCACAGTTTATGAACCCTCAGCCAATGCTTTTAGTCACTTCCATAGGCAGGCAAATTAATAAAGAGCAGACCTACATGGCAAGCAGACACGCCAGACTGTCAGCATATAGTAATTAGCCAAGATACAAAGACCACAAGAGAAACTGAGAGCAGTGATGCAGTGAACCATTGCAAAAAGCCACTTGAGAGAAAAAAATGTCAACTCAGTCAGAGACGCATCCCACTCCACTCTCTCAGATTCACCACAAGAGCCTCCTCCTGACCCAAGGTGAAATGTGGTCAGATCACCAACAGCAGGTCTCATTTTGAATGTGGGAAAGAGCCTCACCCTTTAGAATAGCTTAAAAAGTCCTGGCTAGTAACTGTTTTTCCCTGCCCACTCCATGAGCTTTCCTTTGAGCTGCACTGGCACCTGTTGAGGAGGATCAAATGTTGCTCAGCTGCAGGCTAGCCTGCTGTTGAGTGCTGCCAACAAGCTGTGCACCACTCCCAACCAATGGCACAAGCTTTCAGACCATCTGGACCTTTTTATGGACTGGGTGTTTTCTTCATCACAGCTAAGAGAGGATGCCAGTATTGCCCATTACTTAGCTAACCCATCACTGGATGATTAGGATATACAGCTGAGCAAAACAGAAGCACCATCTAGGCGCCTGGTCTCAAAAAATGGCCAGGGAAAATCTAACAGAAATCAAGGCTGCTAAACTGTAAAGCAGAATATCAGATATGTAGTGAACGGCTAACACTGAAAGAGTTATGTCTGAGGACTTGACAAATTTTCCTTTTCCTGGTGTCTCCTTACAACCCCCCTCCCCTTTCTAGCAGCTTTATATTAACAAAATCGGCTTTTGAATAAAATGATCTTACAGAGTGATGCGAAAATTTACTTCCTGCTCCACTCTGGAAATAATTGGGAGAATCCAGGGTACTTTGCCAAACATCTAAGGACTTTCAGTAAAATAAGCCAACTTCTGAATTGGTTTCAGAGTAGACAGGTCCCCTACCACATGAACTCTGAGTAAGTTAGGGCAAAAAAGGCATTGGGGATGACACGAAGAAGATCCAGTTAGTCTCAAAGATTAGACCTTGACTCGGAGAAGGGACTGGGTCCAATCCCAACTGGATTCAGGGGGGGGGGGTAACTCTGCATCATTATTCTGACATTAGTGTCATCTCCCCTCATAGGGTGGCCCACTGGGCAGTAACCAGAGTCCAGCCCTTCTCCATCACAGCCCCAGCTCTGTGGAACAGACTCCCTGAAGAGGTGAGGGGAGCCCACTTGTTGGAGATTTTCAGGAGACACTGCAAAGCTTTCTTTCTTAGTTTGTCAGGGCTTTTGATGGGGTATGAAAAGCAAGCATCTTTAAGGGGGGGGGGTTACCTAGTTTTAATTTGAAATGTTTTAATTTTTACTTGTAAGCTACCTTGAGTCAGGAGGAAACATTTTAATAAATAAGTAACATTAAGGCTTTGAACTTGTCAGTACCACATGCCATCTGGCTGATTTTGAAAAGCAAGTCTCAAGTGGCAATAAAAACTGAAGGAACCGTTTTCCCATTCCATTTTGATGACTCCATTTTCAACTAGTGTTTTAAAAGACTGCAGAGAAACACTTCAATTGATTTGAGGCTGAAGAATGTGCTAGTGGCTCTACTGTAGGGGTTGGAAATAGGGAGACTGGGCTAGATTCCTTATTCCACGATAGTTTGCAGCATCGTTCCTTGCACCTCAGTTCCCTGTCATTACACAATTCAAATGAATGACTGTGAAAAGCACAAATACTAAACATATGCATACAAGTAGCTAAAAAGAGAGAATATTCCCAAGAGATTTATACATAACAAAATGGATGGATGTTTTAACAACTGAAAGACATTCAGCTTTCCATTCGCACATTTGTTAATATCACAGCTCATAATTTTAATGCTGTGACATATACAACATAGCCAGCATGTTGCAGTGGTTAGAATTTCAGAGTAGAATCCGGAAGACCCATGTCTGAATACCCACTTGGCCACGGAAGCTGGCTGAGTAGCCTTTGCCCAGTCACTCTCTCTGTGCCTAATCTACCCTGCAGAGGGTGATTGTCAAAATGAAATGAAAGCAAGGAGAACAATGTTGTAAGCATGCTTGGGTCCCCATTAGGGAGAAAAGTGGGATTTAAACATCTACCATCAATAAATTAAAACATGGCAGATGAGAACTGCTGCCATGGCTTGAGAAGATTTCTTAGATGAGGATTATAGATTTTCTTCTTTATGCTTAGTGAATTACCAATCCAAGCACTTTTGTTTCCTTTTTGATTCCATATGTTGTCACTGCTATCAGTTATGGTCCACCTCATTTTTACTGCTGTTTTTAGTGCTTTCTTTTCTTTCTTGCTTTTATACTGTTTGCATGGCGGAGATCCATGAGCATTCATCAGCAGAAGAAATCTTATTATTTCTCCCACTACTTCTTATTTCACCTCCTCTTCCTCCAGCCCTGCCTCTGCTCTGTTCTGCTTCATTTCACACACGCAACCCCTTGTGCTCCCCCCACATCACCCACACTCCCAATCTTTTTTGAGGGTGTGTGTTTTCTCTCCCAGTATGCTTGCCCAACCACCTGCCTGATCTTTCCTCCACCTGAAGCTCCTCTTCTTTCTCTTCTTTCTCTATTTTCCCTCCCCCTCACTTGTAACTCTGCTTCTGCTAGTGGCTCTTCCTCCCTCTTGTCAGCTCTACTTCTCCTTCACATCCTCTGTGATTTCCATTTTCTCTCTCTTCTCTCCCTGCTTCTCCTTCCCCCACTATTTACCTTCTTCCATTGTCAGGTGCCATTTTGGATTGCTATAGAAATCCTAAATGCCACCCCAAGAGTTTTGCCTGCAACATCTGTGCATGTACACATGTCACTGTTCCATTTCTGTTGGGTTTTTACACTTCAGGGTTTTTTAAAAGTTTTCAGGTTTTTCTGCAACCTAGAGTTTTGTTAGCCCTGGGGACGCTACAGATTTTCTGATCCACATGGTGGAGCCATACTTGGGAATCTTATATATATGACAAGTGGGATTCCCACAAGAATCAAAGGAGTTTGTGTTTGCATGGAATCTCATCCCCTGACAGCTGGTCCTCCCACCCATGGTATCCCCACTTTCTCTTCTTCCTTCCCCCTCACAGCTCCTGCAGCTTCTGCCATTTCCTTTAGGTAAAAAGGTAAAGGTTCCCTTGTTCAAAAGCCAGTCGAATCCGACTCTAGGGTTGCGGTGCTCATCTCCGTTTCAAAGCCGAAAAGCCAGCACTGTCCGAAGACATTTCCGTGGTCGTGTGGCCAGCATGACTAAACACCAAGGCACACGGAACGCTGTTACCTTCCCACTGAAGTGGTACTTATTTATCTACTTGCAATTTCTTGCTTTCGAACTGCTAGGTTGGCAGGAGCTGGAACTAGAGATGGGAGCTTACTCCGTCATGCGGCACACTTGGGTCTCGAACTGCTGAACTACCGACCTTCCACAGCCTGCAGTTCAGCATCTTAACCACTTGAGCCACCGCAACTCCGCCATTTCCTTTACTCCCATCTATATTCCTGTCCCCCCTTGTCTGACATTTCCCCCAAGTCATTCCTTCCTTTGCTTCCTCTCATACTGTTATGTATTGCATTGTATATAACTGCTATGTGAACTGTGTAAATACTGATGTGTGAATCGACTGATTGAGATGCCATGTTGAGCTTCATCCTGGGCTAGGATCCTAATGTAACCAATAGGAGCCCTAGCCCAGAGAGTGTCTACCAATCACGCTGTAAAGCGGGACCGCTTGTGATTGGACTTTATATCTTCAACCTCATAGGTTGTTATTTGTACAGAGGGTGTGGCTACACTAGCCGGGAATGTTTAAATACAGAGCAGCCAGTACTTGTCCTTTGGCTCGAGTGGTTCGAATGATGGTTCTGGCTGGCGATAGTAACTAAGCTGAAGAATAAACCGCAATTCTTGCTGAATCACTCTCCGACTCTTTGTTAAGTGCACGACTTAACAATTGGCGACGAGGATGGGATGCTAGTGCGGGTAGGCAGCCCCGCTAGAACGGACCCCATGTCGGACAACGAGGAGATCGCCGAGGCCGGCCAGCCACAGGTTCCACCCGCTCTGGTGGCTCCACCTGTGCGCATAACGATGGCCGCGAGCAGCCAGAAGTTCGAATGCTTCGACCCGACTACTGAAGACTGGGACTCTTACCTCACGAGGTTTGAGTTCCATCTGGAGGCGAATGATATCACGACGGAGGAGAAGAAGAGGGCGACTCTACTCAGCTCGTGTGGAAAGAGCGTTTTTGACATCGCCCGGTCACTGGTGGCACCAGATGACCTCAAAACCGTATCCTTTGAAAGCTTGACAGACAAGCTGAAATCACATTTCTCTCCACAGCCGTCGGAAATCGCCTGCAGGCACGCTTTTTACAAGCGGGGCCAGAACGCAAATGAGTCCATAGCTGAGTACGTTGCAGCTCTTCGCAAGGCAGCACGGCCTTGCAACTTCGGGAATGTGGAGGAGGCCCTCCGTGATCGCCTCGTCTGTGGGCTGAGAGACGAGCGACTGCAGCAACGCCTATTCGCACGAACTACGTTGACGTGGGCCATCGCCTATGCTGAGGCTGTCGCCGCGGAAGCTGCTGACAGATCAACCAGAGAGGTGAGACAACGGGTCGCAACGGCTGATCAACGCGTCCACCAGCAGAGGGCTAACGACGCAAGCAGCGACTCCGATGATGACGTCTGCAAAGTGAAGGCGGGAACGTCCAAGCGGACCCAACGGAAACCTGCCGAGTGTACAGCATGCGACGGTTGCGGCGGGAAACATCGGCGCGAGCGTTGCTGGGCGAGAGACCTCGACTGCCGGAAGTGCGGAAAGCGGGGGCATGTTGCCCGGGTATGCAGAGCCGCAAACAAGTCTTCACCAGCTTCATCTCCCCGCCGGCACCAACGTCCCCGAGCCGCACCGAAAGAAGACACCCGCCAGATGACAGGGAGCCTGTCGTCAGAAGCCACAGCCACCGTCCTAAGCACCGAGAGCCGAAAAAAGATCCACGTCATTCTCCATCTCGACGGCGCACCGTGTGAGATGGAAGTGGATTCCGGGTCGGCGGTAACCGTTTTGTCTACGCAGACGTGGCACAAGCTGTTCCCAACACGAAGTCGGCGGAGGTTGCGAGCTGCGGACATCCGATTGTCCGATTTTCAAGGAAATCGAATTCCTCTGGCGGGGAGGGATACGTTTACAGTTAATTTCAAAGGGAAAGGTGCTGTGCTTTCTTGTTTAATTGCTGAGGGA
>NW_015170284.1:240240-252527 GCF_001447785.1 Gekko japonicus | reverse complement strand
TTTCTCCTACGCCAGCACGTAACTCCGTGCTCGGCTACAGGCCGCAGCCCGGCCGAGTTGTTGATGGGGCGACGCCTAGCGTCTTTGCTGGATCGCTTACATCCAGACTTAAACGATCTGAGGCCCCAGCAACAGAGTGTTTCCACTAAGGTCCGCACATACGAATGTGGGGACACGGTTTTTGCAAAGAACTATGCAGGGGGACATTCGTGGCTTCCAGCCACAGTTACCGAGGTAGTGGGTTCCCGAATGTATGTTGTCCAGCTTGCAGACGGTCGCAAGTGGAGGCGACACACTGACCAGTTGAGGCAGCGGTGGGCGACTGGCCGCCCCACCTCGCAGCCAACCGAGCTACCGGACCCAGACAACCATCCCATACCTCTGCCGGAGGTGAGTACTGCCGAGCCTGCCGAGCCCAGTACTGTCCCTGAGGGAGGGCAGACCCCTACTCTTGGACCCACTGCAAGGGATGGTAGCGTTCCTGACCCACTCGAGAGTGAGTCAAGCCGAGTGCCTCCAATTCTAAGGTGCCCTGAACCTCCTACGCCACGGAGGTCTCAGAGAGTGCGCAGAGTGCCCACCTACTTAAGCGATTACGATTGTTCCTAATGTTTTTGCTTAGGGGGGAGGGATTTGTTATGTATTGACTTGAATGTAAATACTGACATGCGAATCGTCTCATTGAAACTCTATGTTAAGCTTCAGCCTGGGCTAGGATCCTAATGTAACCAATAGGAGTCCTAGCCCAGAGAGTGTCTACCAATCACGCTGTAAAGCGGGACCGCTTGTGATTGGACTTTATATCTTCAACCTCATAGGTTGTTATTTGTACAGGGGGTGTGGCTACACTAGCCGGGAATGTTTAAATACAGAGCAGCCAGTGCTTGTCCTTCGGCTCGAGTGGTTCGAATGATGGTTCTGGCTGGCGATAGTAACTAAGCTGAAGAATAAACCGCAATTCTTGCTGAATCACTCTCCGACTCTTTGTTAAGCGCACGACTTAACACACACCTTCTCCCCTCCTGAGATATTTCTCCATTTACAGAAAAACCTACCCTTTCTGTTCCTCACTCCATTGTGAGAGGAAGAAGAGGAAGAAGGAAGAGGAGGAGATTGGATTTATACCCCACCCTTAACTACCTGAAGGAGTCTCAGATTGGTTTATAATCCCTTCCCCCTTCCTCTCCCCACAAAAGACACCCTGTGAGATACGCGGGGCTGAGAGAGCTCTCTCGAGAACTGCCCTTGAGAGAACAGCTCTGAAAGAACTTATGACTGACCCACGGTCACACCAACAGCTGCATGTGGAAGAGTGGGGAATCAAACCCGGTTCTCTTAGATTAGAGCCCACGCTCCTAACCAGGGCTGTACCCAGAACTTTTTTTTATCAGGGTGCATAATTTTTTTGTTAATAGGGCACTTTAGCACAGTGGAGAGAGAAGCTTTTATATATACGGTGGATAGTGGAATAGGCCTTAAGTATTGCTATCTTTATTTAATGGTTCTTTGCACTCCCTTGTTGACAATGCTGACTCTTTATTGTTAACTTAAAATTGTAAAAAAGAGCTGTTAGAAGGGCCACTCAGAGACAAGATGCATATGCAGAACTGAAATAGCAGCAAAATGGCATGTAAATGCAAGAGTTAACAAAGAGATGTGAGGATGAAACTAGAAGCCCACTCAGATGATCAATGAAGGCAGAAAGGCCTCCTGCTCCAGGTGATTGGTAGAGATGCCTGGCAAATGGGTGGGGTGCTCATAGTCCCCACTGTGCATACGGACCTGCTCCAAACTGGCTCTCAGGTGCTTAGACTGAGTGTATAACCAAAGACGTACCAGCAAAACATGGCATCACTCCAGTATTGTGAATGTTTTCGGTCCAGAATTAAAACACACATATTGTGTAAAGTTGAGACTAAGTTTAACACATTTACAAGATAATAGGGTTCGCCCCAGCTGCTGTGATTTTTGCCCTTTGTCAGACATTTCAGACTCTATTCGCCAAGGAACACCAGCACTTCTGAGTAAATGAGACACTTCTGTTTCCCTTGTACATTTCATTTCTGCAAAATCATTTGCATCTGCTCCATGTTTTTAACATGGTTCTTGCAGTCATTAGAGACAGAGACTTGCTTTTTGAAGAAGAAAGTAGATGAGGAGTTGTCAATAAGACGCATATAGTTGAAAAATGCTCCTGTATGCTAGCACGATGTATGATTCCTAGAAGCAGGAACAACTTCTAAGTATTCAATATTCCTTATTTCTGGAAAGGACTGAAGATTTTCCCTCCATTTTTTCTCTTTTCTGACTAAGCTGCCCTAGTAATGGGTTTTCATCTATGCTGAAGAACTCGGGTTGTCCCACCCTGTCACAGTATGATATTTTGACTGTTGGCTCAGCCCAGGAACCTGAAGGAAGGATTAGGCGCCCACTTTAAATTAAACAACTTAAATGAAACTCAAGGCATTTTGAAATTTAAAAATTACAACGTATTTTATTTAACATAGAGGTGAAAGGTCAAGTGAAACCAGGGGTTGAAAATTTCTGAGGTAAAATCAGTACATATACAGACTTTAGTTTTTATGTTTCAGGCTAATGAGAGCTTCTTAAGGTAGTCACGTTGAACTTTTTGCAATGACTTAAAATCTTTATGGTGAGAGGCTTTTGTTCCGGTGTAGTCCAAACACTCCGGTAGACATTTTCATGGACTGTTTTAGTTTCCAGAAGGTTGGTACACTCTTTCCAGTACCCAAAACCCTTCTCTTGAAACATCAGTACTCATCTTGAGTTTTTAACTGACTCTTACGGTCTCTAAAGGCAGTTTCTAACCACACCAGAACAGGGATCTCTGTACTCTTCAGAGCTAACTTCCTGTTTGATTGGGTAGGGAATTTTCTTCTCTCTCTAGAAGATCTATCCCATTTCCTTGGCCCAAATGGGATTCTCCTTCTAACTACCCACTCATCCTTGCATTCTTCCCCAGTTCTCCTGTCTGTGTTAAACTGCTCTCAGTCAGGGCTGAATTCTGAAACTGTCAGTACTTGACTCTTCTCAGCTAGGGCTGAAATCAGACTGAATTCTTCTCAGCATCCAGTTCAGAAGTCTTTCTCTGTTCAGCTGATGCTAACCAATCAGATCTCTTGGAGTAGCCTGTCACTCAAGGCTCTCTGGGTCTGTGAAGAATTTTCACAGTCCTTTATCTGTTTACACAGCACTTCTAAGCGTTTAAAAGTGCAGTCCATCACAGTTAAGCATAATACAAGCAGTCAAGAGCAAATACTCAGCACCATTACCATTTCAGATGCCATATTTCTGACAAAATATTTCATGCCTCCTGCAGCAGAGCAGTTATCAGATTTTAGTCAGTAACCAAAGCACAGAACCATGTCCAAACACAGCAACCAAGAAAATTAAACAAAACTTTAAAAAAGCTAGGAAAAGAATATTATTATTAATATTATTTACTTGAGTGTTACCAGCTTATAGTTAAACCTGCATTAAACAGGAAAAGAGACATATTGAGGACAGCTCTGCCTCTCAGACTTTGTACATATGTTTGTCTGTTTGTCTTGCTATCTTTGTCTTCATCTCTCCCTTGTACATAACACTGAGAAAGAGAGAAGCCATGAGAAATAGAAACTGAATTCAAAGCAAACTTGCAGATGATGGTGTGTGACAGATCTGTAATTCTGAAGCCTTTATCTCCTTTGACATCCATGGTGCTATTTTTAATCACCAAGACAGAGGACTGAGTCACAACATTAAGAAAGGACAGTGTGAGTCCCAGAGTGCCCAAGCAGGCATCATGCTCTGACTTTGCTAAGTGTCATGTAGAAGCATAGGAAAAGAGGTTCCTATTAGGGCTTTGCTTGGGGGGTATTATTAGTATTCAGATTTCTAAAACCATTACTTCTATTTCTTTCAGCTTCTATTTGTGTTAGCAAGCCTCCAAGCTAAGCATTAGGAACAAGATCAGAGAGCAATTGTACTGCTCACCCTGTCAGACTAGTTAAAGCCAATCCCTCTTTTCAAGGCTCAACAGAGTCCTGTGCTTGGCTTATTACCAGCGTCTTACCACAGCAGCATATAGAGAGGCCTCACTATAGATTCCCATAACCTGACCTATGTCTGAGAGGTATGTGTATCTCCAAGATTTGAACTGGTCTTAGAAAAGTCTAGCTAGAGCAGGGGAAGGAGCTCCAATCTTTCTAAGTTTAATACTCTAGCAGAAATGTTCAGTTATGGAAATACCACCAAAGAAAATTGCTTTAAAGAAGATCACTACATAGGAGGACCCTGAAGGACTTGCAGTCTGTCCTAATCCACCATTCAGCTTGGAGGCTCCTACCTTCCATCCACCCATGGTTGTCATTTGGAGGGCAGCATACAAGTTTTGGAATCCCAAAAGAATACATATGAATATTACTAAAATAGCATAATTGTGAAAAATTATATATGGAGATGTTAAGACAACTTCAATTTTTGTAAACACTACCTTTGTCATGGTTGGGAAGAATTGCCCCAATAATAATGAACTGTTTTCCTAGAATAATACTTTCTCTACCATTTACCCTATGAGTTCGTAAATTAATATTATGTTAACAAATAAACTGCCAATGATATCAGTAAATTCATCTTATAAAAACAGGCATGATAGAAGACTGGAGTAAACCAGATAAACCAGTCAAGGCAGAACAACAATAGTTGATTTTTTTAATCAGATGTTATATGGTTCCAAAGTGTTATACCCAAAATGATATAACAGGAAAGTGAACATTGACCATCTATAAATAGTGCATTATCAATATAGAGATCCTGTTCACACTAGGGGTTTCGGGCCGGGAGTGGGACGGATCGGGGGCGGAGCAAATGGGCGCGATCCTACGGCAACATCTGGGAAGCGTTGCCTGCCTGTCCCCGATCTGTCCTTTCCGCCCGAAAACCCGCACTACAAAGAACCACCTACCTGGGTGGTTCTTCTGCTTGAAGCGCCGCAAGCCGGGCTGTCGGATCGCCAGCGCGTCTTTGCGCCGGCTCATCCCCGGCTCCTAGCCAAACTGCGCATGCTCCGACATGCACAGTTCGGCAGGCTCCCCGTCTGAACTGTGTTTTCTCCCCGGCATCTGATCGTGCTGGGGAGAAAAGGCGCCGCGGCCCAGGGGATTGTGGGATCCCGCCGCGGCGTTTCAACTTTGGCGCCGCGCTTTGAGCGACTTATCCCCTGCCGTGTGGCAGGGGCCAGAATAGGTTTAAGAAGCAGTTTAGTCCTGATTCTTCCACTTTAACATATGTATATTATTACAAATATTTGAAAATACTAGAGATTGGTATGAACATAATTTCCTATTTCAGTATCTCAAATTGAGGGATACAGTAATTTCTTTGATAAGGAAAAACTGTCCATTTATTTTTTTTAAAAAACACACCCAGATTTTAACTATTAATAATGCTATACAGATTAAACAGTTTAAGGCAAATTTTATAATTAATAAAATGAAATAAATCTGAACATAACTTTAGAGACAAATATTGAATCAGCCACTCAAACAAGTGAATGATTATAGGGTTGGGTATAGGACTGAGACTGTGTAGTGTAGTGGTTAAGGGCAGTGGACTCTAATCTTGAGAACTAGGTTTGATTCCCCACTTCTCCACATGAAGCCTGCTGGATGACCTTTGGCTAGCCGGCAGAGTTCTCTCAGAACTCTCTCAGCCCCACCTACCTTACAAGGTGACTGTTGTGGAGAGAGAAAGGGAAGGTGATTTTAAGCTGCTTTGAGACTCCTTAGGATAGAGAAAAGCAGGGTATAAAAACAACTCTTCCTCCTCCTCTCTGGAAACATATGACTATGGCTGCATCCAGGTAGCCAGTTTAACTACACTTAAATAAAAATGTATGGGAATCTGGTTTCTGCTAGGCTTACACACATGCCCAGTTCTTTCTTCTTTCCCCACTGGAGCACAATGAAAAAAATAATGGTATTAGAATAGCTGGTTATTGATGATGCAAGGATGCATGCACACCCCTTAATCTGAGTTTCTTTCCCCACCATAACCCTTAACCAGGGTTTAACCCTAGCCCAAGAATCCTAGTCACTGGATCAAAAACAGATCCTACTAAACTATGCAATAATTTTCAAACGTCATAGATAACTGGATTTAGTTTTAGAACACCACTCCATCATGTTCCATGTGACAAGGAAGGGTAGACTGAGTATCTTTTCCCTGTTTTTCCCTAAATTCATGTTCAGATATGAAAACTAACTTTAAAAATATATTCAATAGTTGAAAAGAATATATAAACTTTTACAATGCTGAATACTGATGTTGTGATATACCAAAGATTTTTTCATATTTTTTGGTCTTGTCCTGAACTTTTGTCTTTTTGGAAGCGGGTTCTGAGTACAACAAGAGAAATTACTGAGTATGTTTCCATGTTTCTAAAACTGTCATTAAAGGAAGTATTTGTATTGATATTTAAAGGAAGTAATTGTACTGATATTGAAAGGAAGTACACATACAGGATAATTGATAATATGTTTGACTACAGCACAAATTTACAGATGGTTGTATCCCACAGAGGATTTATGGTGATGGGCAGGGGTCATTTCGTAGAAAAAGAGGTGCATGAGCTCATTAGCATAATTCATTTGCATAACTTATTTGCATATGCCACACCCCCTGACATCACCGGAAGTGAGTCAGAAGGCAACACCCACCACTCAGGCTCCATCCCAAAAATCTCCAGGTATTTCCCAACTCAGAGCTGCCGAGCCTACCTGATGGCACACATGGGGGAAAAAACCCACCCTTGAAATATTAATGGGAATGGAGCACACTGTATGTTTTTTTAAAAGTATTCCTCTAGCACTGGATTATATAAACACGTCTTGGAGCACACTGTTGCCCAAGATCTGCATGGTAAACACTTAACTTCTCTCTCTCTCTGTGTATGTGCCTCCAGAATTACAAG
The DNA here is from genome assembly GCF_001447785.1 of Gekko japonicus. Lineage (NCBI taxonomy): Eukaryota > Metazoa > Chordata > Lepidosauria > Squamata > Gekkonidae > Gekko > Gekko japonicus. Next base: position 245,554 of record NW_015170284.1, on the reverse strand, counting down.
AACATGCTACACCAATCCGTGCAGAGTACTCTCCCTGTTGGTCCCTATATATTTATTTCATTGTTCTAGCGTCTTATAAATGCAATCACTACCTCTCTCTCTTCCTTGTTGCTTGCAAAGTCCCGTGATCAGTGTGATTGTTTGTTCTCTTTTGTTTTTGTGTGTGTTGCAAAAAAGAACAAATGCATGAATATTTTTATGTTTATATAATCAATAACCCACTTTCTCCCCCTCCCTCCCCAGTCCTTCCCCATGTTAAAATATTAGCACTAGGTAGCTAACGTACCCAATTAAGTTCCTGAGGGTGCGAGGGGGGGGAATATGGAAGTAAGGAAATGTAATGTCTAATAAAACCAAATCTGCTAAAGAGAATTAAAAAGAAGAACAGCGCCTCTGACTCAATGCAGGAAATGTTCTTTATATTAGACATACAAACAGGTCCTGTCAGATGAGCAGCTCAGCCAGCACACCATGCAGCCAAGCAAAAATGGAACGACTGGGTGAAGCCGGGGATGGGGTTGGCAGGCCTCCTGCGGGGTGCCAGAGCTCTGCACGGCCGGGAGATCCCGAGGATGGGGCGGACAGGCCTCCCGCAGGGCGCCAGAGTTCCGCACAGCCAGGAGATCCCGAGGATGGGGTGGGCAGGCCTCCTGTGGGGCGCCGGAGCTCCATGCGGCCGGGAGACGCTGGGGATGGGGCGGGTAGGCTGGGGATGGGGCAGGTAGGGCACCATGGCTTTGCACAGCCAGGAGAAGCTGGGGACAGGTCGGGCAGGCCTCCCACGGCTCTGCACGGCTAAAAGATGCTGGGGATGGGGTGGGCAGGCCTCCCGCAGGGCACCATGTTTCTGCGTGGTCAGGAGAAGCCGGGGATGGTGCGGGCAGGCCTCCCACGGGGTGCCACGGCTCTGTGAAGCTGGGAGATGCTGAGGATGAGGAGGGCAGGCCTCCTGCGGGGCACCACACCTCCGCATGGCCAGGGAAAGCCAGGGCCAGGGCCATGAAGGTGACTTACCTTCCTTCTTCTGCCTCCTCATGGCTGCTGGGAGCAGGGGGTGGGACTTGGTCATGTGCCTGCCCCCCGGGCTCATCACTCCCAGAGTGCTGCTCCTGTGCTCTTCAGACCCAACCAACTGCTGGGGAGAGATTTTTGTCTATTCCCACTTCCACTGCAGACCAGCAACTCTACCTCTATGCCGTTCCTTGGGTCAGTTAAACCCTGTCACCCACAAGAAACATTTCAAGAATTTTGGACCATATAGAGAGGGCAAAGTAAAGGAAGTCACATTTCACTCATGGAAACCTTTCAGTCAATAGAAATTTTTCTGTGAAATTCAAGCCAAAATCTGAGAATCTATCCAAGTTTTGTAAAATAGCTTTCAAAAAGTAGCATATTTATACCATGTAGCATCTTTAACCAAGTTAACATTCTACATGACTGACAGAAAAATGTCAAAAGATACTTTAATTTATTGTTGGAATTTAAAATTAACGGATAATATTCAACCAGATGTATTATTCTCTTTGATTTGACGTAATCGGTGTGAATTATGTTTAATATATAATAAAAGGTTGTTTAAAAATTCATGTGAACTAAGGAATCCCTCCCCACAGTGACCTATCTCAGAATTTTACAAATTAGCAATTATGTGCGTGCCCTCCAATATGGATATATAAAATAAAATATTTTAAAATCAGGCATGTTAATAACAACCCTTACTTTTTGAAGCTACACAATTGCAAGAATTTTTAGAACAGCATTTCATGTTTATGTTTACATTTTTTAAAAAAAAGTATGTTGTATTTTTTGCAAAGATAAGGATTTAAGAAATATTTGATGCCTACAAGACCTGAAAGTAGTGAGAGAAGAAGTGTTGTGACTGAAAAAAGCTTTTGTCTTAACCTGAAATGCTTGAAACAAAAGAAATTTAAGCTGGAAAATTCTGATGTATTTTGAAAGACCCATAGAGCATGATAAACTTGACAATCAATGACAATTTTAATGCTGAATACAAACAATAAAGAACTGCATATGTCATGTAAGGGATTCACCAACTAAACCCTAAAGTAATTCAAGCAATTTAGAATTTTCATCAACTACTCATTATGCTTCAATCAGTGTAGAAATCTGGTGGCCTTATTACACTTTGCAAAGCCCTCATGTCCCCAGAATGGCTGCTCTCGTCCTTTCCACCTGACATCCTCTGGAACTTCTACAATCAACATTAAATTCCAAGGCTTGTGAGGGCCAGAATCAGATAGGGATGATGACACCTAGGCAAAGAGATTTTAACAGTGCAATGCTAAATTCATTATGCCCTTCTAAATTCTTGCAGTATTTTCAGTCCTGAAATGGCACCAGGGAGCAGCTATTTGCCCCACTGGGGAAACCTACGTGTACTGATGGCTACATGTAAGTTTCTCCAAGCCATTTTAGGCCAGAAAACCAGGTGAAGGAAAAGCTTAAGCCTCCTTTTCCACATGCCACAGTCTCAATCTGAATTGGGCCCCCGCACATGGGTGATTTAAATTCCAAGTACGGAACTCCTAGAGCATGACTGTTCAACAGGACTAGGGTGGACATGAGGGGGACATGAGGAATTTGTATCTTGTCGTTAGGCCCTTGAACTTCCAAATTAACATACTGGGATCAGTCTGCATCCAGCTAAGTGCCAGATGTTATGGGTACATACAGTTATAAAGTAAAAGCACAGCCAAAGTAGGGGGGGAAAGCTCACCAAGTCTCTTAAGGTTAAATATTAAGTATAATAACACATATTGCCTGAGTTTACTTCAATATCAAAACCAGCCTCAACAAAGGAATGCTTTATACAAGGTACGGAGACAAGGCACCAAAAGCTGGGGATTCCATAATGATTGGCAGTCCCTGAAACTGCTTCTTTTACTTGCCTTAAACTTACTGTGTGAGTGGGACATAAATAGCATAATGGCCAAGTAGGTGTTCTCCAACAGTCTTGGTGACCATGACAGAAGGTGATGATCTACCAGATAGGTATGACACAAACCTCTTAATTGCATTAAAGATAAAATACAAGCTGATAGCTATAGGAAAACAAATCCAGAATTATCACTAGGCTGTGAACCTGTACAATCAAAAAGAGCCAGGCATCCACAATACTAAGTGCTCTCTACTTCCATTGATGTAGACAGCTTTACCAAGAAGTACTGTCTCTTAACGAAGAAATATAGAAGGCAAGAAAGTGACAACACTTACCCCTTTCAGCTGTTGAACTCCCCCAAATATCCTCATCACTCCATCAATCTCTTGCTCCAGCCTTCTGGCCCAATACTGCATCCTGCAAGAGAGGGAGTGGAGGGCACAATTGAATGAAATAAGGAAATGCATGAGAAGTGGTTACAAATCAATACTCAGAGCTTAACTTACACACCCTCCTTCTGATGCTCCAGCTGAGAGCAGAATACTAAGCATGCCTGACTTCTAACAGATAGTGCTATGATGATAAGCTTATCGGATGACCAACTTCTTATATTTAAAATTTACACACAAGAAAAATTGAAGTCCAAATAGAAACTGCAAAGTGTTTCTCCTGCACTAAGAAAACTTATAGAACTGGGGGACTGGGAGGGACTCTAAAATTTCCTCAACTAACTCCTGCTACCTGACCCTCCTAATATACATAACACATTCAGATTGCAGATTGATATTTTAAAAGAGACCACAAGAAAGCTTGATGATGAAGGCAGAGGCAGTTTAATAAAATAAGTTCACAGCATTTCAAGCCAAAATCACTTTGATACCAGACCTGACCAACTGAGAGTTGTCTAATTATTTTTGTACATCTGCAAAATTTGACTAATATAGCTACATTTAAATGTAAACAGCATATATTTCAGATACATCCCCTGCAGAGCAAATAATGCAACAACATTATAACAACTTGTTACCATGATTAACTAGTTCCTCTAAGGTCCCAGCTTTCATACTGCCCATTATTTGGTACTTCAAAGATTTTCTTTAAAAATGTGAGTTGCAAGAACTGTCATTTTTTAGGTTTGTTCTCTCTTCAGGGTATTGTAAATTTTCTTCTGGGTATCTTAAATTTCCATCACTGAGTGGGGAACAGATTCATTTAATCTCTTCAGCGTTATCTGTGTAAATGTAAACATGCTAAGTGGGCATACTGCCATTGAATACACTGCAGCTGCTGAAGTAGAACTGTTGAAAGATACTGTAGGATAAATAGATTTTTTCATATATATGAATATATTTATGAAAAAAGACTTCAGCAACAATAATACTATGGGGGGATGCTATTGTCATGAAAACTGAGGTATTAACAAAAATGTTAGAGGGTATAAGGATGAAAGCTTCCCCATATCAGGAGTATACAGGAACATGTGCACATATACACACAAATACTAGTCATATTACTCTGAACTGAGGAAGACAAAAAAAAAGGGATCCTCTGGGCAAGAACTTCAGAAGCTAAATACTACTGAATCTTAGAACTGAAACTAGTTTGGTCACCCCAGTGCATGACCTTTGCTGGAAAAGGGACACAAGAATTATGATTCCGGTGATACCCTGGGAGCTCTCAGAGATTTTTAATATTGTTGGTCATGACATTCTTCTGGACCAGCTGACTGAAGAGCCAGTCTATTCTAGATGGGGGGGTCACATGTTCCCTAAAGGAACAGAGGAGCATTTGAGAGTCTGAAGATGGTATTTGAGAGTCTGAAGATGGAAGTGCAGATTTCTTCTACAATATATAACACCATTCACTAGCTTTGGTTGATGTGCCAACAACAGCTCTTTTTGAAAAGCAAGATTTGACCACAGCTATCCATGTTCTCATCACATCCTCACCTAAAGCCCCACTTACATCACATGGTATTAATCTAACTGCAAAGGGCTCTAAGTGGGGCTGCCTTTGAAAACTGCCAAAAATCTTTAGTTAATTCAAACTGCAACAGCCAGATTGCTGACTGGCATTAATTACAGAGGTTATACTACGTTAGTCTTACATCAACAGCACTGGATGCCTAAGGGTCATTTCATAGAAAAAGAGCTGCAGGAGCTCATTAGCATACGGTATGCTAATGAGCTACTAGGCTATTAGCATATGCCATGCCCCCTGACATCACCGGAAGTGATGTCAGAAGGGGAAGCAAAAAGGGGGGAAGGCATCTTCAAAAGCCTCCCCTTCTCTTCTCCAGCTTCTCCAGCGGGCCACAGAAGGAGGAAAGAGGGAAGGAAAGAGAGAGAGTAGAGAGAAGGAAGGAAGGAAGGAAGGAAGGAAGGAAGGAAGGAAGGAAGGAAGGAAGGAAGGAAG
>NW_015170284.1:202388-240181 GCF_001447785.1 Gekko japonicus | reverse complement strand
GGGAAAGAGGAAAAGGAGAGAAGTAAAGGAGGGAATGAAAGAAAGAGAGAAGGAGGGAATGAAAGAAAGAGAGAAGGAAAGAAGAAGGAAAAGAGAGGAAGTAAGGAAGGAAGGAAGAGAAGGAAAAGAGGGAAAGAAAAGGAGGAAAAGGAAAGGAAAGAAGGAGAGAAGGAAAGGAGGAAAAAATGGCAACGAGAGGGGGGAGGGAGGGAGGCTCTCCCACCCCCATCAAGCCCCCGCCACCCCCACCTCTTTAGATCCCTTACTTACCGCTTCGGCGTGGGCTAGGGAAGTCGGCAGTGGGGCTCTCCAGGCCTCCCCCGGGCCACAGCGCTTCAGCATGGGCCCGGGAAATCCAGCTGCGGGGCTCTTCAGGCCTCCCCCGGGCCACAGCGCTTTGGCATGGGCCCGGGGAAGCCGGCTGCGGGGCTCTCCAGGCATCCCCCGGGCCGCAGCACTTCTGCGCGGGCTTTGGGAAGTCAGCTCAGGGCCTCTTCAGGCCTCCCCCAGGCGGCAGTGCTTTGGCGCAGGGAGCTGGGGGCAGGGCTTGCCGCCACCACCATTTGTGCCCACTCCTGGGCTGCTGGAGCACTGCTCCGGTGCACTCCGGCCCCAAACAACCCCTGTGGATGCCTATTCATTTTTGAGCCAACTCCAAAGTGCTGGTTATCATCTATAATTCCTTACACAATTTGAAATTAGGATTTCTAAAAGACCATCTATTCTTATTCACCTCAGCCCATATAATAAATCCCACCTGTGGCCCTGCTCTGTCTGCTTCCATTACTGGGGTTAGATGACCAATAACAGGAAAATTGCCCTTTTTAATTGTGACACACCAATTATAGAATTGCATCCCCATCTCAGCTCACCTGATGAGAGGCTTGTTAAGATTTCAGCACTAAATCAAGACTTCTAAAAAATGTATGCATTCTTTATGTAGGCATTTAGAAAATGTATATGCTGCCTTTCCAGATTTACTCAAAGCGGCTCACAACAGAAATCCAGGCATTTTAAGTTTGTATTTTTTACTGATTGATTTTGAATGTGTATTTATGTATTAATTCTGCTTATTACATTGGGTTTTGTAAGTTACCTGTATTTTTAAAACGAATAAAATGCAATTTAATCAAAAATTTCACCAATTTTACTAGAAACCTACAGATATCCTTTTTGCCATTTAGCACATGAGAAGGAAGAAGGAAACAAGTGAATAAACTGGAATATATCAATGCAACATTACTCGAAGAAGTGGGAAGGCAAGACCTCACAAACAGTTGCATTGAAACAGAGACAAACATATTTTGGAATGCCTGAAGCAGGCTTGAACAGCTGGTACTTTCCACTGAGATCCATCTACCTGTAGAACTTATGTACACGTTAGCATCTGTTTACCCCTTCCTCCTCTAGGCATGCAGTTTGCCAAATCTGGTCAATCCAATGGTTCATTTATTCCAATATCCATTAATCCTTGAAAAAATCCCTTCTAAAGTACACCACACACAATATTTCATTGTCTTTTAATTACATGGAAGACATCCCCTCACCCCCCGCAAATTGGGTTTATTTGGGAATTAGGATTATTCTATCAATTCGTGGGATTATATTTTTAAATAACCCCTTCTGAAGTTAAATTTTTACTAACACTAAGTTTGAAAAACTGCCCATAACTTGGTGGAGGGGGGTAATAAAGTCCACGTACTACAAATATTGTGTTTAGGTCTTTAAAACTGATCACAGTGAGTTACCTGATAACTACCAAGGAACAAGGAGGGAATGGAAAACTTAATGCCCATCAGAAGGCAATTTGATCAAGAAATGAGAGAAAGAAACTTGTGAAACAGTGTGATGGTAACAGATTTTGACAAGGATTTTTTTTTAAGTGGATGTTGGAAATGGTTGTTTGGTTTGTGAATTACTGCACCATGAGGTACTGAGTGCCAACAAGAATGTATTTCCATATTATTTAGAAGACTGTTCTCCCATGTCTAGAAACATTCAAAGACTAATTGACCTGTGATCTGATATTATCTCTTTACTTATCATTAATAACACTCTGGAAACACTACTGGTTTTGGTCATTGTTCCTCATCAGTCTCATTTGACCAGTCACCTACTTCTACTGATATTCACTGCACTTTGACAAGTGACCCAAGGAAAGAGGTAGAAGACAGAATACACATATATGTCATAAAATATATACAGCTTTCACTTGACAGCAACTCTGTATAGAAAACTTAAATGATAAAACATGACAATTATTGCCTTTGGGGTATTATGGCATGTCTTGGGTATAGAGTTCCCAGGCTGACTTACCCTGCCAGTGGAGGTGGGAGGCAGCTTTCTGGGAGTGGGGTGGGAGGGGCAACATCACCAATGTGATGATGTCACCCAGAAGTGACATCATCATGCCAGAGACGTCGTGCAGTGACACTGTAAGGCGGAGGCAGAGGCGGAGCCGTGGAAGGCACGGTGACGTGGCGGCGCAGGCGCAGCGGAGCCGGAAATGGACGTTGGCCAGGGCTGTAACTGACACAAACTGCGCACCAGGACGAGCCTGCCAGAGGAAGCCACCGGACTGGAAGACCTACTCCAGGACACCAGAGACTGAGCGCCGACACCCGAAGACCGCCTGGAAGAAGGAGCCGAGAACAGCAAGCCCTGGCACCTTGGTGCCGGTAGGCAGCCCCATCCCTTGAGTAATATGTGGCCTTAGATAGGAAAAATTGGAAATTGGAATTTCTGTGTAAACCGCTCAGAGACCCTTCGGGGTTGGAGTGGTATATAAATCGAATGTATAAAATATAAATAAATAAATTTAGGGCAAAACTCTATGGCAAAACTTCCATGTGACATAATCGCATCACTGACGTTGCCGCACCAGGAGGTTGTTTTGGGATGGGGCTTCCCTCATCCGAAGCCCTGAAAATCAGGGGAACCCCTGCCCAGGCTGGGGGTTTGGCAACCTACTTGGGTAGCTTTACAGAGCTGAAGGAGCAATCATTCCTCAAAAAGTCTTATCTCTCTTGTAATATTTCATCTATAAATAATACATTATGTAACTAGCCAGGCCACTTACCAAAAAAAACTATTGTCAGAGGTGCATTACAGCTCAAAAGCAGTCAGAATACTTCATTGGTATCAGACTTGCTATGGTATTTTCCCAAGTTTAAATGAAGCTGCAGCCTGGAATATCTGACCCATTGAGTGTGAAGGAAATTTCAGTGATAAAAGCCCACTGATCAAGGCACCGTGTCAGGCTCTGACTCCTGCGGAATGGAGTCCAGAGCAGGTGCGCTCTCCAGCATCCCTTCTTCAGCAGACCTTAGTTTAGGTTGGGGGGGGGGTTCAGCTGTACCCCAAGCCCCCTCTCCAGCCTCATACCCTTTCCCCTTGGCTTTCCCTAGGCTGGCTGATAAAGGATTGTCTGGGAGGGGGCTAACCCTGGTATCCCCCAATGCCATCTCCTCAGGGGCTGGTCCACAGTGATTGAAGGGAATCTGGGCCAATGGTCCTCATGACTGGGCCTTCCCTTGTCTTGCTCCACCCTTCCCTCAGGGTATAACAGACTACTCTGTTAGCCTGTGCAAGCCCCAGGAGGCCCATGCCACTGCTGGTCTCCTTCCTTGGCCTGTTCCGAGGTGCAGTCTGCTGCCTGAACCTCACCCTCATTTTGAGGCATGTGTTGCACCAGACAGGCTCTGAGGTTGTTGCTGGCCCATTCCTGGATGTGGCCTCACTCTTGCTCCTTTCTCCACAGCCCCTGTTTGGGCTACCTGACTCAGCAGTGCCTGGGCAAGGCTGTTCTCCCCAGAGTCCCCTCTGAAGCAAGTGAGTATGTTTGGGGACACTGCCCTCAGACACACCTACAACTCCTTAACACAGTTCTTCAAGAAAGTAGTTTCATAAGGTCAAATATAATGTGAGGGCTATCAAGGACTCACAGCCAACCTGTTTGTTGGTCTTAAAGGTGCCACTGGACTCAGATTTTGTTATATTGCTTCAGACCAATATGGCTATCCACCTGAACCTATCCACAGCCAAACTGCTTAAGAAAGGTGCCCCTATCCAGTCCTACATTAGGGTTGCCAGCTCTGAATTTGGAAATACCTGGAGATTTGAGAGTGGAGCCTGGGAAGGCTGGGTTTAGAGAGATGATGGACCTTGGTAGGGTATAATGCCATTTTCTAAGGAGAAGAGGAATAAATAAATAATAATCTGGAGCAGTGTTCCCTCTAAACTGAGTTAGTGTGAGCTAGCTCACAGTTTTTTAGCCTGCAGCTCACACATTTTTGTCTTTGCTCCAGAAGGATGGCTCCAGAGCCAAACTAATTTATGCAGGAGCCAAATTGCTGGCTCACAACTTCAATGCCAGTAGTTCACAAAGTAGAATTTTTGCTCACAAGACTCCACAGCTTAGAGGGAACATTGGCTCTGGAGATCTGTAGTCTGGAGATCAGTTGTAATTATGGGAGATCTCCAGCCCCCACCTGGAAGCTGGCAACCCTAACATGTTTAAAACTAAAAAGATAACATTACATAGCTGGATCTTTAATGTTCAGGCACCAAGTTAAATAATCTGTAAACCATTTTTCACTTTCTAGAGATTCAAATGGAATGATAATATTTGCAGCTTCAGCTTATTTTATTTTGACCCAGAAGCCAGCATGAAGTATGCAGGCTTTCAAGACCTGATGGCTCTAGAGGTGATGACATGCCTGCAGGCAGTCCACTACCTTTGAACTGCCTGTTATTCATTTTGAATAGCAATGCCAAGTCCCTAATGCAGAGTATCTATACTTCCAAAAGCAGATCTGAAGACCCCTGTTGTCATCCTCTCTTCAATGTGTTTTTAGATACAGATTTCACAAGCTATTATTTTTAGTTCAAAAAGAGAACAAAGCCTGTCCAAGCCATTAAAAGTGGGACAAAACTATGAAGCACAGACTGAATCTTCTTATGATATTTTTCACCATCATCCTTCAGCATGATTACATTATCATCCTAAACTACTTTACACTGAGTTACGCCTCATCCATCTCAGTCTGACTGGCTGTTACGGTTTCCATCTCTGGCTTGGATTATTCCTGCAGATTTGGGGGTGGTACCTGGAGAGGGTGGAGTCCGGAGAAGAGAGGGGGCTCAGAAGGTATGTGATGCCATTTCGTCTACTTTGGGAAGCAGTCATTTCCTCTAGGAGAACTGATCTTCTTAGTCAGAGTCACATTAAATTTATTATTATGATCAATGATCAGTTACATGTCAAAAAGTTCTTAGCTAAAATACATTAGAATTAAAATTGGAACTAAATACAACACATATAATAAATATAAGTGAAATGTAGAAAACAGCAAGAGTCCAGTAGCACCTTAAAGACTAACAAAGTATGTGGCAGGGTATGAGCTTTTGTGAGTCACTGGCCACTCCTGCATTGTCATTTTTGTCACTCATTTGTCCTTATTGCTTCAGGGTCCCCCCGCCCCGATGTGTTTTGCTCTCTCTAGTAGCCCCAGAGAGAGCAAAAAAAAAAAAGTGGAAAGGGGGAGGGCACAGCAATAGGGACAAAAGAGTGACAAAAATGACAGTGCAGAAGGGATGATTGCTCACTTCTTCAAATCTGAAGTGTTGAGCAGTGGCTCATGAAAGCTCATAGCCTGCCACATATTTTGTTAGTCTTTAAGGTGCTACTGGACTCTTGCTCTTTTCTACTGCTACAGACAGACGAACACGGCTGCCCATTTTGATCTATAAGTAAAATGTGTTAGAATTAGTACATTAAAAAAGGATCTGCTGCCTAATTAAACATGCCAAAGCACAAAACTTTGCCACCTTGGAAGTGATTTCATTACAGCAATCAGCAAGAAGCAGAGAAGTATAAAATTGATTAGATCTGCCTGGAAATCTGGACGTAAATGGAGTAATATATTGGAGAGTTCAGACGGGCAGCTAATCCTGTCATTATGCCATCTTGAATTTTATCCCAATCTTTTTAATCCATCGTAGCACGACCTGACATCCCTCTGGTGGATCGCCTTACCGCACACTGCCTCCATTGTGGATTGTCTAGATGGCGTCCACTGAAGGAGGCATGCGCGGTGGGTTCTTTTAAAAAAATGTTTTTGCGCATGCACATAGACGTGACAGCACATCCTTGTTGATCCGTGCATGTGTAGAGATTTTTTTAAATGGCACCCGCTCGGGATGGTCTGACGTCAGACCACCCTGACGGGAGGATTGTGCGCTGGTGGAACGATCAGATGGGTGAAAGTCCACAGTTGTCCCGCAGGTAACTGAAAACCCCAGATTTAAAGTGCTATCTTTTAAGTATGGCTCTGAAGTGCTGCAAAACGGGATGCCCACGGAAGAGGGTCATTTCCCATATGTTTGTGTCTGGACATTACCTTTAGATCCGTGAGGCAATTGTGCCTCACGCAGATCTAAAGAGCCGTCTGATCGGACTCTATGAAGACTGGATGTTCTGGTAAAGTCAACAGTGTAAAAGGACGTGTTCAATTGTCTCTATTGATCCAGACTGAGAAAGACAGACACGCTTCACATATGGAATATGTGCATATCTTCCTTCAAGCAAGGCAGATGGTAACACGTCGAGTCGGGCCATGGTAAAGGCTCTACAATGCTTAGGAAATTCCAGCAAGTGTAGGTAATTGGAACAAAATTTTGATTACAGTTCCCCACTGCCGGAACAGAATAGACACATGATCTGTCTATCTGAAGGGAGATATTCCATAATCTTTGTTTGACTATGGCTTTAGCTCCTTGGTAACCAAGATGCAACAATGCTGCACCAGAGAAGTCAAGACGTCACAATTTTCCCTGAATTGCTCTCACCCACTTTGAACAAAAATTATCTAAAATGATTAAGGGATCTAGTACAGAGGGGAAGAAATTTAGCCTAAGCCAGAAACATATAGCGTGAAACCAGGTCAGCACTTCTAATGATATCAGGCCTGCCTCTAACCTGTGTAAGGCATTGGGAACACAGCAAGGTACTCCAACTATAGATAAATTTAGACTGGACCACTTCCAACTTACAATAGCTATTATACAGGAAAATCTGTGATCAGTACATGAGCTGCAGGACCACCTTACCCTGAAAAACGTTCAATGTGTGTAGAATATGGAAGTCCCCTTTTGTGAAGAAAAATCTTAACGTTGCTAGGGCTATTCTTTGGGCAGATTCTGTAGCCTGAGAGAAATGTGCTGCCCCCGAACCAGAAGATTGAAACATAATGCCTAAGTAGCTGGAGATCAGATGTAATTCCAGGAGAACTCTAGGCACCACTTGGAGGCTGGTAGCCCTACTGGCGGTGACTCTTGAGGATATGAGGTGGAGAAAGGTCTTTCAATCCCAGTACCTGCTACTTGAGAACCTTTAACTATGGGTTCTAGGATTCAGCCTGAGACCTCCTTCATGTGCTTTGCCACTACGTTCTATATCATTACATATGGCTGCCAGCAAAATCAACAACCATGCATCTCACTTCTCCAATAACAATTACAAATGCAAAATACATTACTGAACAGTGACATAAAAGGCTAGTGCTGAATTAGATTAAAATATGAACTGATGCATGCATGTATTTTTAACATGGTTTATTGCAGTTACTAGCATTGGATATGTGTTGAATTGGCTTACTTGTATAGTAACACTACCTTCTGTGAAACTGTTTGCTTTAATTTTTATTCTTAATTATCCTCCCCTTTTGACTTATGCCTTCAAGATACTTACTCCTAATCTAAAAATCAAGTACATACTCAGAAACACACACACAGAGCAGGAACATGACCCTGTTCAAAACAGTGTGGGCCATTAAGTAAAGACTATAACACTGTCATGACCAAAATTCTACCAGTTGTTCTCTAGTCCTCATTGGTTTTATGGATGTTCATAGGATATGCTCCAATTATACAAAAAACAAGTAGACAATCAGGCAAGTTTTCAGTATTTATCAAAGTAACCTCTACAGTTCATTTGCCTATCATGATCAAATCTATATGTGGCAAGGTTGGAGACCTGGAGGAAAAAAGAAATTGATTTATTATAAAACGTAACTGGAAACACCATAACTATGTCAAGCCATTAGATTGTATGGATTGGGAAATGGACTTTCACTTGTGAATCAGCTCTGCTTGAAAACTGCATGATTCTGAACAATTTCTCTCTATATACATACATGCACCCAGTAAATATTCCACATATTCACTTCATTTTACATATTAAACAGATCTTCAGAACAGATAATTACAATGCAATCCTAAACATAGTTACACCCTTCTAAACTTATCAATTTCAGTTGACTTGGAAAGATGTAACTGTCATTAGGACTGCACCGTAATTTACTGTGTGATCTGTAGAAAACATCTATGAAACCAGGACTCTTCTGTGTCCTCTGTAATACTGATAGAAGAGGAGGAGGAGGAGGAGGAGGAGGAGGAGATTGGATTTATACCCCACCCTTCACTACCCAAAGGTGTCTCAGAGCGGCTTAAAAACTCCTTTCCCTTTCCCTCCCCACAACAGACACCCTGTGAGGTAGGTGGGACTGAGAGAGCTCTGACAGAAACTGCTCTTTTTCAAGAACAGCTCTTATCAAAACTACAGCTTGCCCAAAGTCATCCAGCCAGGTGCAAGCAGAGGAGTGGGGAATCAAACCTGGTTCTCTCAGATTAGAGACCGCGCACTTAACCACTACACCAAACTGACACTTAGGAAGGCAGTTTTATGGCCTGCTTCCTAAAGCTGGACCAATATTCCTTTGCATTTTACAGCAAACTCACTTCAGCCACATTCAACTTCACTTTAGCCATGTTCAACTTCATTTACATTTGTTTACCACAAATATGCTAAACACTCTCAGAGAGAGCCAATTTTAGGAAAGCAAAGGAAGGAATTCATGGAAAACAAATTTCAAGCTTGAAAACTGATGGTTTTGCTATCTCAGATTTGCATGCTGCTAATCAGGGAACAGAAATATCATCTAGCAGATTCATACTTAAAAAAAAAAAAAGAGGCCAGTACTAAACCAAAACGACCAGAGTCAACACTTAAGCAGGACAGGGGCACAGCAACATTGTGGCACTTTACAACAATACAACCAGTCTTGCCAGGTCTGTGTTAGTTCTTGCAAAGCTATTAGAAGAACATACTGATTCCACTTGCCACTAATTTTTCACTCCGCTTCCGATTCACCTTTCTCATTAAGCATTTATATTTTCTCTATCATGAAGAGCCCAACTAAATTATTACCATACTGCTAGCGGGAATATGCTCAAGGTGCTTCTCACTCTCAAATCAGAATAAGCAGGAGTATGCAATTGGGGGAAACTCTTATCATTTTCTCTTATAAATGGTTTCCTGATTAGGTTTTCTAATTTTCCACCAAAACGAGTTTAAGCCTCACATTCAATACATTTTCATTGCTACCAGGTGAAATTGAAAGGATTCCCCTTTATTCCAGGGTTTTGTGGGGAGGGAGAATCACATGATTACAGGTCAGTCCCCCCCAGAACCTTCTAATGGCTTGGAATGATAATTGTGAACAGGGGTCATTTCCTGCAGGAGTGCACAGGAGTGGAGCTCCGGCAGTAAGGAGCCCAGGGAGCAGGAACATGCAACAAGCCCCACCCCCTGCTCCCAGCAGCCCTCAGTTGGGCCACAAGGAGCAAGAAGCAGCCAGGTAAGCTGCAGAGCCCTCCCTCCGCCTTCAGGTACAAGTTCTCCCTCCTCCATGAGGGCAGATCTGCGCGTTCCAACCCCCCCCCCCAGCTAGCAATCCAAAACAGTCCAGTGGGGCCTGAGTGGTGGGTGTTGCCTTCTGACACATTTCCGGTGATGTCAGGGGTTTTTGCATCTGCAAATAAGTTATGCTAATGAGCTCCTGCACCTCTTTTGCTATGAAATGACCCCTGATTGTGTATGTGTATGGTCCATGCTGCAGAGCTGCTCTGATAGATGCATGTGTACAAGGAGTTTATTGCCCTTGCTCTCAGTGAAATGCACATGAGCTATTGAAGCGGACATTTAATCTATAGACCAACTCTATGTTCCACCTGTCATAAGCCATCATTTGTACGCTACATTTGTCTCTTCTAAAATTTTCCATATGATAATCAAGCTATTATTTGTGGCTGCTAGCAATCCTCCCATACCTGAGTTCTGTGGCATGTGCAGAGAAGTTGGGCAATGGAGGCATTTGTCCTTGTGTTGGATTGTTCCAGGACTACAAAAGACCCAACAAAAATGGAGAAAACGATCCTTTTCTTCCTCTACAGAAAATGGGTAAGAAGAGGCACTTTCTCTCCATTCTACTTGGGATTCTGTAGGTGATGGTGGCAGCAGCAATACACTGGACATGTGGATGAAAAACCAATTCTCCTTTCCTCCATGGAGAGTGGAAAGGCAACAGTTGCCAAGCAGGGCTTTTGTTGGAAGCGCAGGAGTGTGCACTGGATTAAGATGAAGGTGAGGTATTTATGATGAATTTATAGAACCATGGCCTTGATTTAAAATCAATCTACCCTGTACAGTTTTAACTAAAAAATTAAGGTAGTACACAAGGTAACTCAAAATGTGGTTCCTGAAGCAAACAATCAGGAGAGGAGGATAGATAGGATGGTAGATATAGATGGCAGCTAGATAGAGGACAGATAGATAGAAAGATTCTACATTACCCACAAAAATGCAATAGGATCATGAAAAGCAAGGGTTATGCTGTGTAAAACACAGAGACACAACTCAAAGTTGAGGAGATCTCCTATGCCACATCCTACATACACACAACACTTAAGGAGAGGGCACAGCCAATAAGAACATCAGAAGAGCGCTGTTGGAACAGACCAGTGGTCCATCTCGTACAGCATCCCATCTCACACAGTGGCCTATCAGTTCCTCTGGAGGAACAATAACAGGGCATAGAGGATGAGGCCAAGGCCTTCCCCTGATGTTACCTCCTGGCACTGGGATTCAGAGGCTGACTGCCTCTGAATGTGGAGGTTCCCTTTGGTCACCCTGGATAGACCTATCCTCCATGAATCTATACAATCCCCTTTTAAATCTATGTCAGTGCCCATCACTACATCCTCTGGCAGTGAATTCCACATTTTAATCACTTGCTGTGTAAATAAATATTTCCTTTTGTCTGTCCTGGATTTACTGCCGATCAGTAGGTCATTGCAGCAGTTCAGCAAAACACTGAATGAGCTGATAGAAGCTTCTCACTCTGACAAGCTTCTTGCCACTGGTCCTGTAAAGGAACAGACTGCACCATTCCTCTGCCAGGGCATATAAGAAAGACTTCATCTTCCTAAATATCATGCTGCACTGCCACACACTGTACTTGAGATCGTGATTAAATAGCTGATTAGGTACTGTGGGAGACCGGATGGCTTCTGTAGACTAAATTGCTGGTGCAATGGTAAAACCCAAGTGACTTTAAAAGAGGAGGAAATGCTATAAAGTGGATGTGATGGCTTCCTGAAACCTTTCGCTTTGCGGGAAAATCTGTTGGTGACTTACAAGCTCCAAATTTCTTTAACTTACCAGGAAGACATTTCCACAGCTGCAAATTACAACTGTGCTCTTAGTCTTTAAGGTAGCTGAGAAACAAGGGGGATAGGGATAAGTGCGTGGGGTTTGGGTATTCTCATGAAGCCTCCTCAAGGGATATTAAAATCATAGGAAAAGAGAATGCAGTACAGAAAGCAAACAGAAATCAGTCCAAAATCTGAATCACGGATTGCAGCTGTTCAGGAGAGAGGATGTTGGCACTTCAAATTTGTTCTGTTTGTTAATAATGCTTGCTTTCTTCCTCACAGTGGGCCAAACAGTGTGTTAGGGGGGTTACACCCTTCTAGGCCCATTTACTTCAGTGGACTTAGAAGGGTGCAACTCTGCTTAGGACTGCACAGTTGCTCATAGTAGCCTTAATCCATGTTATAAACAGAAGTTGGTGAGTGGCTTGCAGAAAGGTGGAGACCTTCCAGTACAAACCAGCTGAGAAATAAGTAGCATATAAGGTGATCTGTAGTGCCTAGCATCAAGTAGGAGAGTCGTGAGTGCTCTGGGTTGTTTCCTAACAGTTAGGCCTTCTGCTGATTGCAGCCATTGCCAGGGTTGTCAGGGGAGGGGTCTCAGCATGGCACAATGCCATAGAGTCCATCCACCACAGCAGCCATTTTCTCTTGAGGAAATGATCTCTGTCATATGGAGATCAGCCGTAATAGCAGGAACCCTCTAGACCCCACCTGGAGGTTGGCAACCCTAGGCCCATTGCAGATATTAAAAACAACAAAACCCGGCAGTGTCCTCTTTTACAGTACATCATATACCAGTTGTTGAACACGATGGACCAGCAAAGAGGACGATGGATAGCCCTAGGAATCACCAGAACCTCTATGCTAAAACCAGAGTTTCCAGTGATTCCTAGGGCTACCCATCGTCCTCTTTGTGACATCATATGCCACCCCCAATATCCCCAATCCCCAACCCTCCCACTGGTTGCTAAGCTTGACAACTCTATAACAAGTACTGCCAGGCCAGCAAATAAACATTGCTTTGGGCTCTTTCACAGGTGGGCTGGGTGTTGTGACCGGGAAGTGTGGTTTGGGCAGACAGCCTTCCATTAATCCCCAAATTATTATGTACTACCATTGTGAGGACAGTGCCACTAGCTGTTTGGGGAGTTTTCCTGCCAAAAACATTTTTAATACCCCTCCTGCCACCTCAAAATGTGACAAAGCTACTGTAGGTGGTACAGGATGCATACTGATTCCATTTTACTTTAATAGGAAGTGCTACTCTAAGCAAGGTACTATTACCTTCCAACATCACTGCTCCCTATTTTCTGTTTGTACTTATATTTGGACTGGGCCACACAGATGCATCACACCACATCACTCAAGGGGATATGAATGAGGGCCACAGTTTGGGAGGTGGAGAAATTCTCCCTTTCCAGTTTCCCTGACAGAAACTGATCCTCTCAAGTCAGCACCAAAGTCCTAATCTACATCCCCAGGTCCACTTTTTGTCACTAAATTATACATTGGGGGCCAGTTGCTGAACCCCAGCACTACAAGTAGCTTGGCCTTCAGTTTTACAAATGTAGTAAGAACTGAGAAGCTGAAAATATGCTGTTTCCTTTACATTCCCAGGATGACTGAGAGATCCCTGAGAAAGCACCACTAATGGAAGCTCAGCATAAAGCTTGAATTATTAACAAACTTTATGATACAATGATAGATGCATGAGGTTGTTTGCTCTGTATATTATCCATAACACTCTTGGGAAGTGGAAGAGGAAAAGAAGGGCATCATGAAAAGAATAGCAGCATCAGAAAATGAAGCAGTTCGGAAGAACATCCCTGCTTCTACTAAGATACAGGCTGGGAATTTCCTGTGTCAGACAGGATGGGAACACAGAAGCCCTGCTTGTAAGACCTAGCCAAGTGAGAATTCTGGCACTGCTAAAGCTGGCTGGAATTCAGAAGCCATGCCAATGCCTTGGCAAAGGACAATACTTTCTTAGCAGTTCTTCTGGTCAGCATGTTTGTACTTCTATAATGATGTCTAAAACTATGGCAACAAAATATTACTTTGTGCAATTAGAAACAAAAGAGGACATGCATCTTTATCAAAAACCATGCCTCAGTTTGAATCTTGAAAATGAAAGAATTCAAATCTCTGCAATTGTTAAAAAAAAGTCAATGACAATGTTTGGGAGTCACCCTCTGCCAAACATTCACTATAGGTTTCAATGGGGAGGGGGTAATTCCTACTCATTCACAATGTCTGATGTTCTATTTTGCCTCAGATGCTCTATTTTACTCCTCTATTTTATCTCCATCGGCCCAGGTCTGGGTTCTGCAAAATTTGGCATATTTTTGCAAAACCAGGAGGCAAATAACGAAGGAGAACTGCTAAACAATATTATTCATTATATGAAAAATTAACAAAACCAAAACTTGCATGTGAGTTTTAAGGGCAAAAGATATGTTGGATAAAACAATAAACAAATAAAACAATAAACAAATAAAACAATAAACAAATAAAACAATAAACAATAAAACAATAGCAAATGTGGATGGGACTATGCCAAGAGATGGAGGAACTCTTGATATACCATATTCTGTATTCCTCACAATTACTATTCTAGGTAAAAAATAATTATACAACCCATTGACCATTATGAGACCGCAAGAATCTTTATATCCTACATGTGGAACAACTTCCCATCTTTCCCTTGGTTAAACACTGGGACTATCTTTATGAACTTGATTGATAACGATAAAGGACAATGCATTGTATATATCCTTGCAGTGGCCTTCAGTACTGTTACCCATGAGATAGGGGTGACATGATTGAGGGGCATGTAAAGGCTTTTTTTTCTTATGTGGTTCCAATACATACTTGAATGGGAGATTTCTAATGGTGACTGACAACTACTTGACATCTTGTAAGGTCTCCTCAGTGAAATCCCACAGAAGACTACCCTGTTCATTCTCTATTTGCTTGTGGGCATAACAAACATGTATAATTTATACATTTATTACGATGTGTATGTTTTACTAAACTGACCAAATTCTACTGCACACCAGTTGTCAGATACAATCAAGTGTTCATTTCTACATGACAGATACTAACAGCTGCTTCATTTAAGTTAGCAAATACCTTCTATCACATTTTCATAATTCCTTTTACCAAAATAGTTCAAGTCACATTTTGACTGTAAAATCCAAATTTTGAAATGTGAGAGATTTGCATCTCACCTCTAAAATGTAGATAGAGGGTAGAGCATTAAATTCTCCTCTGTCTGCACTGTCCCTCCAAAAATCACAATAATTTAACACCTTGTGCATTAATATTTCACCTGAAGAATCTTATTGTTGCACAACTGCAAAGACCTATACACAAAATTTAGGAAGAAAGTTAGCCTCCTCTTTCAACCTCATCTTCTTCACATGAATATATTTCTGGTTACATGCAAGGGCACATGCATTTAAATACATCAGCGCACATAATTCAACTAGCCTGGCATGGAGTACCTAAGTGGTGATTGGACTTTAAAATGCAAGACTCCTTCAAAGATCTTGTTTAAAGATAGTGTGAAAAAACATTCAGAGGGAAAATAGAATAAAGATCTATGGCTACACATTTCCTAGCACATGCCTTTTGCACAAGTTCATGGTTTCAAAAGATTTGTGACCACTCCCCTTCAATGCTTCTAGGTGCAAAAAATCCATTGTTTGCTGGGCTGGTTAAATCCCCCCCCCCCAAAAGTCCCATGTGTCACACTTTCCTGGGACTTTGAGTGCCAGCCTGCTCAATATGTCCTTTGTTAAACTACTATCTTGAACAACCCCTTTCCCCACCACTGCTGCATTGGAAAAAGTTCCTGGCTCCTGAGAACAGCATCATTAAGAGAGGGTGGTATAATCATAGTTATTATAAAGCACTTAGCAATGTTCACTCAGTTCTCTCGATAGCCAAGCATGCAGAACCCTGTCATTTTACATACAGGGTACTTTGTTCCAAGGAGCAGTCAGTAGGATTGTTACTTTCCAGAATAGCATTGGAGGGAGAAAAAGTAAAACAAAAATATCTTGCCATTAAGTCAATTGTATTTCATGTCTATGGTGCCTTTGCATCATGTAATATGGTAATTAATTGTACTAATCCAGCCTTTACTACTTCAGTATCCTCTGACAGGCCAAAGGGTTTTCAGGGTGATGTGAATTTTCAACATTAGTCTCTCATCACATCATTTTGGGCATATTGCGCACACTCACATAAACCCGATAAACTGAAAACAAGCAGATGAAAACCAGCCACCTCCAGCAAGGAATTTGAGCAAAATATAAATGAAGGTTAGTTCATAATACCTAGCACTGGACAAATCTAGACAGTGCAGGAGCCCAGAATGCTAATTTATAAATGGCTTCCAGGGATCAGGCAGTTTAGAGAACAGCCTGTCCTCCATGTGGGTAGATTTCAGCCAAACTAGGCCAATATAACCTGATGATATATCCAAGTGGAACATGCCCAAAGTGATTGGCATAGTCTTCCATTTAAACTAAGAACAATGTGGTACAGGATGAATACCCTGAGCATGTCATAGCTACAGATGCCTCTTTCCCAGAAACCAGTCAACAATAGGTGTTGTGTTGTTTTGCTATGCTTAGAGTGGAGCAAGATTAAGACTGAGAATGTTAACTTCACACATTAGAGAAAAGTAGTCATGCTGATTTCTTGAGATCTGCGGTCTTCACTTTTTACAGCTTCATCAAATGCATAAAGCAGACTTAGAATGCAGTGGTATGGATCCATAAAAGATAACATGAAGGAAAACCATAAAAAGAAAACAAATGACACAGAAAACTGATAGCTGAAGTGCTAAACATGAATTCTTTCTAGAGGACTAATTCATGTCTAGGACATTGTTGCTGCAGCACTAAATGCGGCACTTTTTTGGTTTTGCAAACCCCCCCCCCCAATCCATATTCAAAACTCTGACTGAGAAACACTGACACTAAGAGGCTTACACTAAATAACGTGGATTCTGAGCGTGTACCTGCTTACTATTCATTCTTGACACTTAGCCAAAATGCTGTAAGGGTAAATTGATCTGAGAGTGGTAAGAACAGACTGAAGGACCATTCCAGCTGCATCTCTTGTTGGGTCTTCTTGGCAGAACGGCTTACATCTGGGAGAACCGGGTTTGATTCCCCACTCCTCCACTTGCACCTGGCTGGATGACCTTGGGCAAGCCGTAGTTCTGATAAGGGCTGTTCTTGAAAAAGAGCAGTTTCTGTCAACTATATCTGTTGTGGGGAGGGGAAGGGAAAGGAGTTTGTAAGCCGCTCTGAGACACCTTTGGGAAGTGAAGGGTGGGGCATAAATCCAATCTCTTCATCTTTTACATTAAGATGGTCTCTAAAAATGGCTGAAACCCAGTTGTGTACATGTAATGAACTGAGAGAATATGTACAAGAAAATCCTAAAGATGAATGACATCTTTTCCTCATGCATCTTCTGCAGCAATAATATCTTTTACCTTGTTCAGGATTGGGCCCTTGCTGCATTTTTCAAACCACTAAATTTTCCTCTAAAATGGCACTGGTGGCCATGTGTTGGATCCCTGGCCATCATAACATGTAATTTGACTTTCAGTTTAGGGCCTTGCTCTGAAATCTCCCCAAAAACTGGCTAGAGAGTATGAGTTCTCCTACACAGTAAGAACGGAAATTGTATATAATTTCATGTAAAGAAAGCAATGGCTCTTTTTTTTTTAGTAATTTTAGTTTTTTAGTAATTTCTTCCACTATTACAAGGAAAGGAACATTCCAGAAACTAGCCAAGCATCTAGTTGGAGTCTACAAGTGTTCATTAGGAGTCTACAACAAGTGTTCATTAGGTGACAAGCTTTCAGTTACAGGGTCTATGGAAGTAGATGTTACCTATGGTACTCAAACAGCCAGGCTACCTCTCAGAGACAGGGACCAGGGATGAGACTGGCTTCAAATCTTAAGACTAGAATAGATTGGCACAACATCCTGCAGCCCAATAACAAAATTACAATGCCTCTCGCCCAAGATTCTCAAGCGATATGAGGCACTACTCCACAATGACCTGGGAAGCTGAAGGTCTGGAAGGTTCATATGCAAATGGATCTTGAAGTAAGACCTACACTTTGTGAAGTCAGAGCTGTTCTCCTTGCACTGTAAGCCAAAATACAGGATGAAATGAAGAAGTTGGAAGCAGATGGTGTGATAGAACCAGACACCTATTCCAAGTGGTGGCGGTGGTAAGGGCTATCAAAACACAGCTGACTTATGGCGCCCTATATCTGGTTTTTAAGACAAGAGACATTCAGTGGTGATTTTCCATTGACTGCCTATGCATAACATCTCCTTGATGGTCTCCCAGCCAAGTATTAACCAGGGCTGACCCTGCTTAGCTTCTAAGATCTGATAAGATCAGGCTCCCTGGGTCATCCAGGTCAAGGCAGCTGCAATTGTAGACAGCATAGGCAGATGAGATCCCAAAAGCTGCAGTTGTATCTTGTGGACAGTATAAACAGTCAAGAAAGCTATGAAACTAGAGAACTACCCAATTCCTAGATTGTAAGAGCTTTTCAACGGTCTTGGGACCACTGCACAATCTCCTCAAGAAAGGTGTAAAATGGGTGTGGGGGCATGCCCAGCAGTGAGCACTCCAACAGTCGAAATCCCTTTTGAAATCTGTAAAATTCAGGAAATAAAGAATGTGCCACCACAAACCTGTGCTAAACTCCAGTGATAGGCTCTCATCCTGGCAGCTTATAAGTATTCCATGTTATACACACCATGCCAGACTGTTGTGAATGAGATGGACTAAGTTGCAGGCTTCACCTGACCAGGACAAAGACACACCTGCACCACAAGAAGTGGTCCTTTCACTCCACCAGTTGGAATTATTTAATAATAATAATAATAATAATAATAAGCCCCTGTTGCAGAACAAATTAGGATCATGTGAAACCCGCAGGACCAGGGGCCCCCATCCCCCAGGGGAGTGCCATCTTCTTTCCACAGTCCCAAAGACAAGTCAACACACCAGAAATGTATAGTTTGTAATTTTAATTGTTTGGATCCTTTGCAATGCCAGTCCCAGAGGTTAACCGCTACCCTATAGCTCAGCCAGTTCAGTACTCATCCCCTCCACCTGCTCTCACCTAGGTACTAGGGCTGCTTCCCATGCCTGAGTGCTCCTTGTAGCTCATTAAGCTCCAGTCCTGGCTGCTGTGCCCTTTCTACAGGGCTAAGTCAGGGAGAAGCCAGTCAGATGGGGAAAGTTCCTTGTGACTTCCCTCTAGGCCAAGAATGTCATCTTGCAAGGCTCCAGGGGGCTTGCAGCTAGCAAATGCCCTAAGTCTGATTGCCCACTGCTCCTTTCCAGCTTCAGACAACTTCAGCTGGGGCTTGTTGTCACCCCAGTCAACATTCCTACTTCCCTGCTCCTCCCTCTGAGTAGACCCTTTCTCTTGAGGAGTCCTTTGCACCATAGGGAGCTACTACTGGTTGGCTTTTTTTTCTATCTGCTTCTCCTTGCTCTTGCAAGCCCCAATGATTTTCCCTCAGTTTTGTAATTAGGCTGCTAACTTCTGTGCTCCTGCTCCATCATTTTCACCCAGGGTAAGTGTGCTCTGGGCTATTACACACCTGTAAAGTTAAAGATCCAGCTTTATCATGAGCATCAACTGATATTTAAAATGTCTGGCAGGACAACTCCTGTTCAGAAGAAATAAATTCTCATCACATAAGGATACCTGAATGTAGAGGATGCAGTTGTTCTGAGGGGGATGTAGGGCTTCCAGGCTCCACTAGGCCATTGGTGGGGCCTGGGGCCTGTAGGGTTGCCAGCTCCAGGTTGGGAAATTCCTGGAGATTTGGGGGTGGAACCTGGAAAGGACAAGGACCTCAGTGTGGTACAATGCCATAGAGTCCACCTTCCAAAGCATCCATTTTCTCCAGGAGGACAGATCTCTGTAGTCTGGAGATGAGCTGTAATTCTAGGGGTCTCCAGGCTCCACCTGGAGGCTGGCATCTTTAGGGGATGGGAGTTGTAATACCATCCCTAGGCCTTGTCAACCTTATATGAAACTTGATAAACCAACACTAGAGGTATGTGACAGAGTAACTTCCACTCTATAGCCACACATGAAAAATACCCAAAGTGCTAAATGTTATAGCAAGCTCAACTATCTTCCCACTTACAAATTAGCACCATTATGTTTCTGAAAAACTACAAATTATGCTTACTTCCAGGAATGCTATGTTAACATGAATGTAATCAGGGGTCTTGTTGTAGAAAAAGAGCTGCCGGAGCTCATTAGCATAACTCATTAGCATAACTTATTTGCATATGCCACGCCCCCTGACATCACCGGGAGTGACAGAAGGCCACACCCCCTGACATCACCGGAAGTGTGTCAGAAGGCCCGGCTACTTACCCTCCTGCTTCATCCTCATTCCCAAACGGAATGAGGATCGAAGCAGAGGGCGGGGTAAAGAAGGGGGCGGGGCTTCACCACATGACCGCCCCGCCCCCTAGAGGTTCTCTTCCGGAGCTCCGTACCTGAGAGCTCCCCCCCGACTAGAGCCCTGAATGTAATCACCATTTGACCTTACTGTGTTTACACTCCTTGTTTACGCGAGTTGAGCTTTCATGTGTTCATTCAAAATTCAGCTCAGTGTATCAAGTAGCTTTGCACCTACACAGTACCTGACATACCTGTGCTAAACTTGCTTTCTCCAGCTAAATTTTATCCTGACCTACCAAATGACTGTTGGAAATGTCAAAAAAATGTTGGTTCATTTTTTCATATGTGGTGGACATGTGATAAAGTTTAAAAGTATTGGTCTTGGATACATGAATTGTTACAAAAAGTGTTAAAAACTACTGTACCTTATACACCAGAACTATTTTTATTGGATATAACACCAGAGAAATACAAAAAAACAAGACTTTCTTACTATACACATAGCAGCAAGAATATTATATGCTAAATATTGGAGAAGAAATGAAGTCCCTCCAAAGGAAGAAGTTATAAAAATACTGGAAACAGCAGAGATGGACAATTTAATCTCAATTTTGAGAGAACATAGCAAAGAAAATTCTGAAGACATCTTGTCAAAATTTTATAAATGGATAGAAGAGTATTACATTACATTTAAAATTTCCAGACATATAATCAAAATAAAAGGAAATAAGAACTATATTTTTAAATGTAAGCAAAAGGTTTATATGAAACCTATAAGGTGGATAAAAGAAATGAATGTTTTGGATACAGTATGACTTCAATAACCAGGTTAAATAATGACACAAATGAACTCCCTTTAATTTGTATTTATGTTTGTCTTTGTTTGTCTTGAGGAGCTGCGGTGGCTCAAGTGGTTAAGACGCTGAACTGCAGGCTGTGGAAGGTCAGTAGTTCAGCAGTTCGAGACCCCCGAGTGCCACTCCCGTCTCTAGTTCCAGCTCCTGCCAACCTAGCAGTTCGAAAGCAAGAAATTGCAAGTAGATAAATAGGGACCACTTCAGTGGGAAGGTAACAGCGTTCCGTGCGCCTTGATGTTTAGTCATGCCGGCCACATGACCACGGAAACGTCTTCGGACAGCGCTGGCTCTTCGGCTTTGAAACGGAGATGAGCACCGCAACCCTACAGTCGGACTCGACTGGCTTTCGAGCAAGGGAACCTTTACCTTTACCTTGTTTGTCTTATATATGAAATAAAAATCTTCTAAAAAAATAAACTTGCTTTCTCCAAAAGACTTGGAGGGACCCAGCAACCAGAAAGACAGTAAGACCATGGTCTCATACCTCACATTGAGTCTGTCATGGGCAGGCAACATGGAGCCAGAAAAGTCTCCACTGTAAACCAGCCTAACAAGATCAGGAGGAACCAAGCCAAACAGGAGTACCAGAGTAAGCACGTACACAAGATCTCATGACCAGCACAATCAACAGAGATAGCCATCCTCGCCATCCTACTAATCCCATCTCCTCAGACCCTGCGGTAAACTGCACTGTCTCCTTCGAAGTAATTTTGAGGGTCTAGTACCCTTCCTCACTCAACATCGAGCCACTGACACATGGAAACACAAACACTGGCAACTTTCCCAACCTCAGAAGTTTAAAGCAAGCTTCATCTTGCTACTCATTACACCCTGGGCCAACCCACCCCTGGCTCCCCCAAAAATATTTAAACTGGCACTCTGTGCCTTCACCTTTGTGCAGCTCTTGAGGCACCCATAAGAGTGTACCCTCGGACTCTGTCCAAGCCTTTCACATGAACTGCTGGTCGGACATGTCCTCCTGCCACGTGGATTCCAGACTTCAGGATCAGGTGAATATTGTCCCTATTTAAAACCAACCCCCTTCTTGTCCCTGTCCATCACCTCTCTGTTTCTTAGCCCTGTGTGTGTTGATCTATTGTTATTATTTTCGCATCAGTGAGTAGTGTGAACTTTGCATTTATTTACAATAAAACTCCATGTATTCAATCAAAGTTCTCTTCCTTCCACTAGTATCCCTCACAATTTGACCCTCATATACCTAGTGTTAAAGAACCCTTATATACATGCACTGCCTGCACGTCTGTAATCATACCCAGGCAATCCGTGTAACACCTGCTTCTATGCTATGATATCATGGGTATATCTTCCCTTGGTAAATTTCTAACTTACGTGTTGCAGCTTGTGGTAGCTTTTGCATTGTGCAGTCAGTGGACTAAATTATCTCAAACCAGTGAAGAAATGACCTACTTTTCAAGCACAGTTCACTCACAGTTGCCTCCCTCCACTTTGCACCTGTGCAGTCAAAGGCACAGTTCAAATGACACACCATGTGGAAATGATGGACCAAGAACACAGAGGCAAAGCAAGCTTCACAGCCCTGAGACATCTATGTTTAACAATATGCATTTGGCAGACATGAAGGAGGGGGACCACAATCCCTATCAGGCAGTGTAGATACATGCATGTGTGAATTGACAACATGTGTGGACAGTTTAGTAATGAATATCATGTCACACAACCATAGGAAGACACTTCACAAATAAGTCACTGACTGTTAAATAACAGTGTTATGCATGGAAAACACCAGATGAAGCAACATCAGTAACAGCTGCTGGGGAACTGCAGCAAATCAGTGACTGCGCATTCACAACTGAGTGTTTTGCATAGCTCAAACATGCTCAGTCACAGGTGGACAGCTTGTCAAATGCTTGATTATGATGACTGCAACTTGCAAACAGACCACCAATAAAACCAGCATTTTGATCAAGCATCACTGCTTATTTCAAAAATGTACATGCAGCCTAAAACTTTAAAAGAAGTAGTTTTAAAGAAGTAGTAAAGAACCACAGAACAAGAATCCCACCCCTACTTGCAACATCCTTCCACCAGGGCAGGAAGCCACCATCCTCCTCCTCACCCTCCAGTGTGGTTGCAAGGGAAGGAGAAAGACGGCTGGGCACAGCACCACTCCCCCTATGAAAGATGGGGGGGAGGAAATGAGGAACATAGATGTTCCTCACAGCCACTCACTATGGCCATGAGCCTGGGTTGCAACTTGCTGTGGCAGACCCAGATGCCATGGGGGGGGGAGATGAATGGGCAGGTGGTGGAGTAAAAGGGTTGGTTGGTTGGTGCCCCTCCACTTCTCCCATTCTAGAAAGAAAAAGTAGTGTTAAGCAAGGAACTTTGGTAAGAGTAAGGAATCAGAGTAGAGTCCATATCTTTATTGGACCAGAAAGGAGGCTGCTGGACTACAAACATGCAGGACCACTTTTCAAGTGATATTCAGTCAGGGTGACCAATATGTTCAAAATCTTCACCCTCTTCACCCATACGTCTACTGTCACATATCTGTGACTGCAAATATCCAGGTGGGATTTATGCTCATAGTGCTCAAATCCATTTGGGAGCCTAGTGGAGAACAGAGGGCTTGATATAAAGGGAGTGGAGATATGTTAGGGCTGCGTTTTCTTCTCTCCACTCTACCATCTGCTGGTTTTTTACCTATGTGGGGCTTATGCTGCTCTATTGTGGTCAGAGAGAAACCTTTTTTATTAGATCTTTTGGCTGTGTTTGATGCAGTTGATCATATAATCTTAGTGAAGTAATTTAAGCACAGTGCAAGAATATGGAGAACAGCACTCAAGTAGTTTAGGTCTTTTCTGCCAGAGCAGGCACATAGATTGAGGCTGTATCTGCTATGTGGGATGTCTCTTGTGTGAATCTCCAGGGCTGAGAGTCTTCCCCTGTATTTATTAACATTTATATAAGGTATTGAGTAAGATGCTCCGAAACTTGAGAATCAGTTGCCACCATTATGATACCTAACTCTTTATTTTGTTGAATGAACTCCTAGAAACTGCTGTCTCTATGTTAAGCCAGTATCTGGATGTGGTGATCAGGTGCCTGAGGGAGAACATGGTCATACTGAATCCAGATAAGATAGGAGTGCCGTTAGTTGGTAAGGCTGAGGTCCTAGAGGAAATTCCACTGCCAATTTTTGATTCCCCCCCCCCGTAATGAATTCAATAAAATTTTATGTGCCCTGTTATACCCAGCCCTCCAGCTGGAAAAAATAAGTGACAGCATATGAAGAGTGTGTTGCTAGCATTTAGCACTGAGCAAGCTATGCTGATCCAGTAATCCCATGGCTGAAACATTTTAATGTACTGTACATGGGTATGGCCCTTGAAGACCATTTGGAAACTTCAATTGGTCCAAAATGTGTTATACAACTTTTGACTTGACCAAATTGTTTTGTTCATATAACACCTGTGTTTAAAAGGCACTGCATTACTTATTTCTTTTCAGGTTCAAACCTAGGTGTTCTTTTTCATTTTAAAACTTTCGCATACTTAAGGGACTGTCTCTCCCCATATGTACTTGTGCAGCACTTTCATTCAGTACAGCAGAATCTTCTGGCCTTGTTCCCTTACCATTTAGTCGGTGACTTTTGCAGTAGCTGCCCCATCACTGTGGAACTGTCTTCCCGACTTTCAAGCCCTCACCCTTCTGGCTTTTAGAAAACTATGCAAGATAGAGCTTTTAAAGAAAACTTTAGATAACACAAAAATATTAAACCATCTAATGTGCTAAGTGTTTTGGCTGTTTAGATTGTGTGTATAAGTTATCTTTGCTGCTTTATGTAAATTTGTATAATTTAGTTTTAGCTTTTTTAGCCCCTTTGGGTCTCTACTGGAAAAAGTGTGGGATAACTGTGGTTTCATTGTGTGTTTTTTAATGCAAACATAAATATAACATAAAGATGAACACCAACAGCCAAAAAGCAAACCATTTTTCTATCGTGGGCTGCAAATTAAGAATGTAAGAAAAACCCTGCTGGATCAGGCCAAGGAACAGGCCTGTAGCCAGGATTTTGTAACTGGGGGGGGCTTTAAATAAGTAAGGGAGCGCTGATGAAACAATATAAAATTTAAATAAAGTTTTAAAAAACTCACTCTTGCAGCATTCACACTTTGCCTGGGGAAGCAAGCCACGCTTGGGGAAGGGGCAGTAGTGTGGAGTCCTCTGGGCAGACCAGACAGCTAGGGGTCGGGGGCTTGATGGAAGTCAGGGGGCCTTGGCAGGAAGTCATGGGGCCAGGCCCTGAAATGCCTTAGTGTAGCTACAGGCCTGCCAAGGAACCATGTGATCCTGCATTTTATTTATTTTTACAACAGTGGCCAACCAGATACTTTGGAATTCTTACAAACTTAGTATGGAGGCAACAGTCCTTTCTTGTTATCATTATGGGCAGGAGAAGGTTCTGCCATCCTTTTCCCCACATTCAGCTCAGACCAATCAGATCAGAAATGCTGAATGGAATGTTGGAGTAAAAAAAAAAAAAAACCTGAGGTGATTTAAGATGCAACGACCAACTTGTGGTGAAATTGTCATTTTGAGGAGTCAGGTGGTATGCTACAATTTCTCCATTTGTGTCAAGCAGTTGGCCAATTCCAAGGGGTCCATCCATTGTCATTCTTCCAGGGGTTCCTGATTGTTGAAGGGATGTAAGCATATTGTTTTCTTGCACTGATTCTTCTGGAGATGTGGCTTTCCTTTGTTTTCCATTTTCCTTCATTATTTGTGCATTCATTGCCACACAACTGAAAAAAGGGGGAGTTGGGTTTTAGAGGGAGAAGGGATAGGAGGTATTTTGGAATAGGCAGAGAATCCTATAGGGACTTCTGAATATTATTTAGACAGGTAGGGTTTGGATACTGTTCCTATTTTTTAAAAAGTGAAGTGTTAAGGATCGCGTGGTTATTGTTTCTGTGTTTGAACCTCTTAGAGAACATATTTCATAGCCACTAAACCTAGAGCACCTTGCAGCTTTCGTAACTTGTGTCATCTATCATCCTTAAGTGTGAAGGCATTAAATGTCATGCTTACAAATGTGATAAACTTAACAGTGGCTGTGGTCACTGTGGCTGTGGTCACACACAACTAAATAATTCTCACGGGCTGGGGTGCCAGTCAAAGGGAGTCCAGAACAAGCCAAGGTCAGGAGCCAAGAAGACAGTGCAGAGTCCAAAGCCAAGCCAGGGTCAGGAGTCAGAAACACAGAGCCAAGTCCAAAATCACCAACCAGAAGCATAGTCCAAAGCCAAGCTGGGGTCAGGAGCCAAGAACACAGAGCCAAGTCCAAAGCCAGAGGTCAGGAGCCAAGAACACAGAGCCAAGTCCAAAGCCAGAGGTCCAAAAGATCTAGGTGCAAGAGCTGAACCAAAGTGGATGCAAGCAGCATGAAGCTGATTTGTTGCTTCCACAAAGAGTACTGCCCAGAGTGTGAAGTTAAATCCTGTTACCAATTAGTCAGCTGCATAACAGGAGCCCAGGCTCCTGTTAAAACTCTGGGCTTGCTGAGCACCTCTCTTGTAGTCTGTCTTCACTTATTTTATTTTATTTATTGATTGATTTTTATGCTGCCCATTGCTAAGTTTTGCTGCAGTCACTCCCTTAAACGAGTCACATCTGGGGGTGAGTCAGGAGGACTTTCAGCTTGCAGTTCTTCCTTCTGATCTGAGCCAGGTGTGAAGACTGCAGGCACTTGCCAGCTATCCTCCTCTGCTGCTTCAGAGGGGCCAGCTGTGGTTTCTGCAGGCTCTGGCAGCTCATCCTCATCTATGTCCATGACAATAATCCACTTTCAATGCACTTTCCAACTGGATTTTGCCAGTTCACACAGTAAAAATCTAGTTGGAAAGTGCACTCAAAGTGGATTGAAACTGGATTATTTATTGTGTGTGACCACAGACTATGTTTGTTACCATTGACTCCTGTGTTCTCATCAAGTCAAATAACCCAAAACAAAGTGTGCAGCATCCAGGGGAAAGGGGTCCTGATTAATGTGCTGTGCCCTCTGCTTTAAGGATTAAGGAAGTCTGTATAAGGAAAAAAAGAAAGCAATCCGCTTTGCCTCACCTCCATAAAACTGAAGATGGACCTTGACATAGAAAGAGGAGGGTTTGGAGACCCGAATTGGTTATTGTATTAAGAACATAAGAACATAAGAGACGCCAATGTTGGATCAGGCCAAAGGCCCATCCAGTCCAACACTCTGTGTCACACAGTGGCCAGAAATACCAGTGCCATCAGGAGGTCCACCAGTGGGGCCAGGACATTAGAAGCCCTCCCACTGTTGACCCCCCCAAGCACCAAGAAGACAGAGCATCACTTGCCCCAGAGCCCCTTTCTATACCTTGTGGCTAATATCCACTGATGGACCTCTGCTCCATATGCTTATCTAATTCCCTTTTGAAGCCGTCAATGCTTGTGGCCACCACCACTTCCTGTGGCAGTGAATTCCATGTGTTAATCACTATTTGGGTGAAGAAGTACTTCCTTTTATCCGTTCTATTATATTATAGAGCGGCAGCATTAGTATGGATTAAAGAATGGATTACTTTAGAAGATAAGAGAGTTTTAAAAATTGAGGGCCATGATTTACTGCTAGGATGGAATGCTTTTTTGTGGTATGAAAAAGCAGGCCCTCAAAAATATTTTAAACAGCATTGGCTGAGAGCAGCATTATTAAAGGTTTGGGACCCTATACATAAAAACTTTTATACTAAAAGATCAAGACTGATTATACCTTTAGAGGCATTTACCTTACCTAATGTATATGTGGGAGAAGAATCGTTAAGATACCAGGATATTTTGATAAAAAAGACAATCTGAAATTACCAGAACAATTATCCTGGTGGAAGAAAGCGCAACTGGAGTCAATATATTTGAAGGATAAGAAACTAGGTTTTAATAATAAAATAACTAAACTGGAAGAAACTGTTTTAACAGCAGAAAACAAAGTGATAAAGAAAATATATAAGATTTTATTGGATGATGTGATGGCTGATGAAATGGTGAAAAAAAATATGATTATGTGGGCCCAGAATATAGGCCATAATATTAATTTTGAAGAGTGGGAGCAGATTTGGCGGAAAAATATAAAACTAACTAAATGCTGTGTCATATAAAGAGAACATGTATAAGATGTTTTATAGATGGTATATTACACCAGATAGATTAGCTAAACAAAATGTTAATTGCTCTGATAAATGTTGGAAATGTAAAAATAAGACTGGTTCTTTTTATCACATGTGGTGGTTATGTGATGTTACAAAGAGGTATTGGAGATGGATTCATGAGATAATGGAAAAAATAATAAGAACTAATATCCCGTTTACTCCAGAGATACTGTTATTGAATATATTTCCGAAAGACTTTGATAAAGCAGATAGGTATTTGATAGTTCATATGTTGACAGCTGCAAGGATAGTATATGCCAAATATTGGAAAATAATGGAAATACCAACGAAACAAGAGTACGTGAACAAGCTATTTGAAACGGTGGAAAATGACAAACTGACACTTGAGATGAGAGCTGGTACAGAATGGACTTTTCAAAAAACTTGGAAGAGATTCTACGATTGGTATAATGTAAATGTAACTGACAGATAAATGTAGTAATTTGAGAATGCAGAAAAGATAAGCTTAGTAAAATAGATAATGAATTTAGAAATTTAATAAGCAGAAGAAATAATAAAGTCTCTTGTTATATGTTATATGTTGTGGGGGTAGTTGGGGGTTGTTTGTATGTATGTCTGTAGTATATAATGGAAAAAAAATAATAAAAGTGTGCCCTCGGGTACTTTAAAAAGAAAAGAAAAAGAAAAGGAGGGTGTGGGTGGCAAGGTGATCCACAACCCTCCAGCCTGAGGGACTTGATATAGGGTGATTTAAAAATATGAAAAATTAAAGGCCTGAATCTGGCATTATGACAGTTACTTGTTCCCAGTTTCTGATAATCAAAGACATAGCACCTCTGGATTTGAAGGTTCCATTTAGTTATCATGGCTAATACAAACTGGTAGCTCTAAAATTTATAGATACACCCAATCCTGTTTAATGCTACTGTAAAATCTTATTCACTGCAGCATTTGACTCTGTAGCATCAATCTCATAGAACCAGAACTGGTCTCCTGTTGGCAGTAATGAAAAATTGAGCAAACAATTGGAAAACCTTTTATATTTATTTTGTAAACAAAAAAATTAGTAATGGCCATGATAGTCTCATCTGAAAACACATGGGAAGACAGTGAAAGTTACCATGTAAAAAATACTGACCTAGCTCTATATGATATCTTCACAGAATTATGTACTACTCAGTGCCACTGCCTCTACTCTAAAGCCACATGAAACATGTTTTCTCCACTGTCAGGTTCTTCATTCAGGCTCATTTCCACCAGTCCAATGCCCTGAACAGCAGACTACTTATCTGCTCTTTTTAAGGCTTTAGAACCAAACTAGACATTACAGCACCATGGGTTTGACCTGTGGCCACTGCTAACATTTTACAGATGAATTTAACCATTTAAAAATGCTGTGAGGCTCCAATCCGGATCAGACCCTTGATCTTGTCTCCACTGTACCTTTTAAAATACTTAAACAGTTGGGGGGGGGGGTAGTTTCAGGACATGCAAAGTTGTGGGGGGACACGATCAACCAGTCCCCCTGTGCTCAGATCCTTGCAGTATTTTTAAATGGTCAAATTCTTTTGTAAAATGGCAGTGGCAGCCATGGGTGAAACCCATGCCTACCATAACATCTAGTTTGGTCCTCAGCTGTGGAAAGGTGGGGAGGTTTGAGATTCACCCCATTCCTCCTCCTTCCTCCCAGCTCACTGCTCCACTGCCTGGAACCCAAACCAGGCTGTCTTCATCAGCCTCTGATCCACCCATAGCTTCCTGGCTCTCACAGAGCCGGAGTGCTGATATGACAATAGATCCAGCCACATACATCCCTTTTTAATCCCTTCTTTCCTTGTTTTAACCCCATAATGTTCCCTCTAAGCTGTGGAGTCTTGTGAGCAGAAATTCTACTTTGTGAGCCATTGGCATTAAAGTTGTGAGCAAGCAATTTGGCTACTGCATAAATCAGTTTGCTCTGGAGCCATCCCTTCCTGAGCTAAGACAAAAATCTGTGAGCCGGAGGCTAAAGAACTGTGAGCTAGCTCACACTAACTCAGCTTAGAGGGAACATTGCTCCTGATACCTGTCCCTCTGCTGGGCCATGTCTGTGTTGTTGGCTCCTGGCCAGGCAGCCAATGCCTTTCCAATGGCTCAGTTCTGCCCCTAGCAGGAGTTAGGGGGACTCCAACCAATGACATCGACAATGAGATATATTTGGGCAAATGAACAAAATAAGATTCATATTCTTATAGCAAACACAAAGCCATCAGGGCAAATTAAATTGTGATATACTATTTGTGAATGTCCATGCTTACATAAACCAGAAACTAGAGTTACTTTGGGCAGTTTCTTTAAAAAATGTTCTAAATTGTTTTAGAGAACATAGTATGTGAAATTACTATGCAGCTCAGCAGCCATTTTTGTTTAAACTGGATATTAAAAATTGGGGGCATAATCCAAATTGTTCTTGTTCACACAGAATGCATGGATGACTAGGAATGGAGAGTAAATGAGTGGTTGGAGGTAGAAAGAGAAATCTGGAAGAGCAAAGGATTTCAAATGCAGAAAATTCACTCCTTGTGCCTTTATTGTTCTTCACTGCCACTCATCTCAGCAATCTCACTCACACACCTTTCCTCTGCTACTGATCCACATGCATGTCTTCAGTCAAGGAGGAAGGATTTCCCTGCACTGGCATCCACATCCTGATGATATGCATTGAATCTGTGATGGTGATTCCTGATCCAGCAAATGGCATGCATGGAAAAGCCTACTTAAGTGCATGGGTCTCCTTATGGAATCTGAGTGAAAGCCAGAAGGCAATAATCCCATCTGCAGTGGAGACACTATGGCAAAGCTAAGATCAATGGCTCCCTGAGTTTGCAAGTTGCCATAGTAATGCAAACATATAGCAGCTGTCCCACTACTTGAATTCCCAGTTTGAGAGCTTGAGACCATCATGGGAAGCAGAAAATGCTGGATAAAAGATTTATGGAATGTTCTTGGAGGGCCAAGCATGTGCTATTAAGCTATAGCAGCTGCTGTCAATGTTACCCCAAGCTTAACTCTGCAAGCCAAGAGGAAGTGAGGCAGCGAGAGTGGAAACCAATGGGAGACTTCGTTTCTGTTCTTCATTGTGTTGCATTATCAGTTTCACAACTCCCATTCTACTAATTCTCCCTATGAATGCTCCTCAGTCCAAGGTTGCCACACCCTTAACAAACCACCATATACTATTTTTACCAAAATAATCCTCTTACTGTTACCATGTCTTCTACATGGTTCAGAGCTATTCATGCTCCTTTTCACTTCCATAAGTCTCTGGCAGTTATACCTACTTCTTTCCCCAGGTACATTACTTGATGCTACAAGAATGTGCAAGTCAGTTGGGAAACTGCTAGAGAAAGAAAAGAGAAGGCTACACTGCGTAATTACTAAAGTATTGTAATAGAAAGAAGAGAAAGAAATCTGGACAATGTGTTATATCTACAGAACTATGTTTTCTTAACTCAAAAAGGACTCCCACGGGGATAAGCCTTTAATGCTACAGAACAAATGTAAGTGATCTGAAGTGAATCTGCTACCTTCATTCCCTTTCAGAGCATCTCATTTAGCTACTCTTCACTCTTCTTTTTCAGAAAAACATCCAGCCAGATTCTGAATAATACGGTGATTCTTTTAAATGGAGAGGTTCACTTGAGCCCACTTGGGTAAACATCTCTTATGTTTAGTAATATCAGCTGCATTGGCACTAGTTGTCCTGGAATTGATTTTACCAGAAGTGGGATGATCAATATTGCCATTTATATGAAATGGGGGTAGGAGAGAGGTTTTTCCCACTCCCACTCCTCTTCTCCACTGTAGCCAACAGTGACTCAGACTCCTCCCCCTCCAAACCAGTGATTCAGACTCCTCCCTCCTCCAACTTTTTCCATTCCATCCAGTGTGAGTCATAGGCTACAATCAAGGAGCGGAGAAAAGAAAGGCAAAAAAGAAAACTGTCTTGCACTTCTTGTACACATATGCAAGTGATCAAACTGTTCTTTGCTACATTAATATTATAAGGAACTGCATTGTGGAAGATCTTTGCAGGATAATGATTTAAAACCTGGCATGGAGATCCAGATTTGGTGGTTCAAGCGGTGATGTCCACAGGCATATGACACACGAACACCCAGAAGGCAGGATCAGCAGTTATGATTAGAGTCCATGTCAGAAGGTTGAAACTAGGGATGCTCCTGAAATTCATCAGCCATGGAATCTAGATTGAATTCTACAATTCTGACAGTACCAGATATTGCTCTGAAAATTGAGGCAGTCCAAGCAAAATCTGTAGTGCTTTGTATTAAATCTGCTGGCCATTAATTCAGGAAGTTTTCAGTGACACCCAGCAACAAGTTATTTTGTATTTTGTGATACCTATTTTCTCACTAACCAAGCCACCCACTATTATCTCACCCAATCCCACAGTAACATCTTTTTACACCAAGGAGAATTCTGAATGTTTAATCTCTAGTTCCTGTTGGTTCCATTCCAAGTTAGAAGGACAGAGGATCTGAGACCATGCCTATGATATAATATGACATCAAGCAAAATAAGCATGTGCACAAATGAATGAAGGTAGTATTAAGGCTTTGTTATCCGTTATGCAGGATGACACTGAGGGAAAACACATATAGAACAAATATGTCTAAATTAAGCAACTGAGACATCCATCCATAAATGTGGGAGACACAGAGGGAACTGGGCATGATCCTTCCAGCAACAGATACCACTAGAATAATATTGTTGCATGAATTCAATGGTTACTTTTGGCCTGTGCCAGTGCCGGGAAAATTAGGAGTGATTGTATTACTGTCCAGTGGTCATAAGACAGGGACATGATCCATTATCAGTCAGGTACTGAAGAAATAAAACTACAGGATTTGGAAAGCTATAGTAAGAGAAGTATTAAATCAATGATATGATCTGAAAGCACATTCTGAAATTCCATACTTTTGCAAATTTGTACTGGCTTTTAGAGTCACTATACCTATGGTAGGAATTGAGATGTTTCAAAGAAAAACTCTTAAAACCAAAGTTTTTTTGTTTTGCTATCATCACCAGTCCTGGTAGATTAACCACAGAAAACATATAATTTATGTTTCTATTTTTAGCACCAGCACTTTCTCTAACATTAAAATAATAATAATTTTTCTGGCAAACCAAAACAAAAAAAATCATTTTTCTGACAAACAAAAACCATTTTAGATACTATTTTGGGCTTTTCCTTTTTTCGGAAGACAAAACAAGTTTTTAATATGGTCCTTATGACATCATCAACCCTTTCTATTTAGAATAATGACTTCTCCCACACACCAAGAGATTTGAAATTACCTGTGAAATATATTTCCCTAGGCACAGGCTCAAGAAGCATGTAAATTACCCAGCTTAATGGCCTCTAGAGTTTCTCT
Source organism: Gekko japonicus (assembly GCF_001447785.1). Lineage (NCBI taxonomy): Eukaryota > Metazoa > Chordata > Lepidosauria > Squamata > Gekkonidae > Gekko > Gekko japonicus. The sequence goes on along the minus strand of NW_015170284.1, from coordinate 206,685 downwards.
CACTCACACACACACTCACACACACACTCACACAAAGTCAGATATATTCAAAAGAAATCACAGAATCTGTGCAAAAAGGTGAATGTTCCAGGAGTGATAACAGACTTGATGGACCTGGTATAGGACAAAATGATACATCAATTCTTTAAAAGAGAGTGATAACTCCATAAGAAACAGATGTATCATTGGCACAAAGTGTAATTTTTAAAAGGCCAGGCATAATTTGGAGGAAAAGGCCAGGCATAATTTGCACAGCATGCAAGAAGCCAAATGTAAGAGGTCTTATGCTGCCGAATTTGGCCATTAAATTTATAAAATCTTAATATTGCAGCACATTGAATAATTAGCAGTAGACAGCCTCTGTATCTTCTTTGAACTGTGCAAAAAATTGTCTAAAATTGTGCTGGACTAGAACTGCAGTGCCGTGACCTGCATAGCCCCAAGCTAGCCCAATCTCATCAGATGTCAGAAGGTAAGCAGGGTCAGTCCTGGAATAGTATTTGGATGAGAGACCTCCGAAGAAGTCCAAGTTTGCTACACAGAGGCAGGCAATAGCAAACCACCTCTGTTTGTCTCTTGCCTTGAAAACCCTACAGGGTCACCATAAATTGGCTATGACTTGACAACAAATAAATAAATACATGCAATACTAAGAAAAGGTTCCTGGGAGTAATAATTGAATAATATGAATGCAATCCTTAGGATTGCCTGCTATATAACCTGGTTGTTTACCTTTTCCCCATTTAAAGGTGGCCTACATACTAGCATAACAGCAAAAGAAGTGGTGTTAGCCAAAGAACTCCCTTTGAATGTACCTGCCCCGCTACCTACCACACACACATGATGGATATCAACCAGCTATGAAGTCAGTTACAGGGCACAGAGTAAGGACTGCCAAGACATGGAGAAGGCTGTGGGGATCAGATTATCTAGCAACACAGACTGGCATCAATTGCTTCTATCGTTAAAGTAATGTGGGGAATCACTCTGTAGTCCTTGTGCCTGATGGCCTTCAACAAGATTTTGCCTGACAGAAGACAGCCCTTTAGGGTTGCCAGCTCGGGGCAGGGAAATACCTGGAAATGGGAGGGACTTCAATAGGGTATAATGCTTCCAAAGTGGCCATTTTCTCCAGGTGAACTGATCTCTGTTGCTTGATTATCAGTTGTGTAATCCCAGGAGATCTTCAGTCACCACCTGGAAGTTGGCAATCCTAGGACCCTTGGGTGATGGGCCATGCCTGCATCTAACTTTGAAATGTACTTAAGTATCATTTGTGGAGGAGAAACTGCCCGCCTGATGCCATGCCTGAGATGCAAACATATAACCCAGGTCTTAGGCTTTTCCTTGTCTCCCTGAAGTGAACCCTACAAGTCTGGAGGTGGTTTTGGGGCAGCAGAGTTTTGGGAGAGGAGGTAGCTTAACAGGGATGTATGATACCAGGGAGTCTACAGAGTTCCACTACAACTCCCTAGAGGTGGTAGGTAAATTTTGACTTTTTATCTCCCCTGACAGTAAATCTTGGGTCACACCAGGCAGGAGGAGATGAGGCAGGGGAACTTGTATCACTCTCCATGTTTCGCTTTGTGCGTGGGTGTATGGTGATGTCATACAGGCATGCCAGCATCACCATGCAGTCCTTCCTTGGGTTGCTAATGTGGGGAGTCACTGGTTTTCTGCTCTTGATCACTGTGTTTCAGCAGGGTCACTATAACTTCCAGCAGTGCTGAGGAACTTCAGAGAACTATATCTGCAGTTCCTTCCTGGGAAAGCATGGGATACCAACTAAGGCTATAGTGATATTACACCAGCACAGTGGGCTGTAATGATGCTGTTCTATACACTTGGGAGTAAGTCCCATTGAACTCAGTGGAACTTACTCCTGCATAAATATGGACAGGACTTGGGAGTAAAGGTGAGCTGAAATCAGAGTTCAACATTCCTTTCAAACCTGGATTGTTCAGAATGCTGATAGATCTTAAAACTGTTCATTTTTAAGCCATTTTGGCACTATTGTCAACTATAATCAGAAATACTCCACATTTCCATATATGGTGAAAAGGGCTATAGCAAAGATTGCCTTTCTTTCTCATGATGAATGGTAGCATTTTATTTGTTCAATTAAGATTCTAAGCAGTGAAGAAAAACTGTCCTTTCTCTTCATTGTTCATTTTGTACTATATTAGATATAACCTTAAAATATATTTAAGTCAATTCAGTCAATTAGTTAAAAGCCAAATAGTTAATCAATTAAAAAAATACTGGCATGCATATGATCCTAGAGAAGAACATTTGTGAGATCAGTGGTATTAGTTCTCTGTCCCTGAGAATAAGAAAAGGTCTTCCACCCTATTCCAACCATTGCTCAGGCTTAACATTACACACCTTATAAAACCCATCAAAGCTACAGCCTAGGATGGTACTGCTGGTGAATGGGAGAATACATCTGAGGATTGGAATCAGCAGACTAAACCACTCACATGCTCATCTTGGCTGCAGGCACATCCTCCACTCATCTGTGATTCCCATATGACATGGCAGACCCACTTCACGATGAGCAGGCCATATGCTTACCTTCCCAAAAACCTTTAGACAGCAAATTTATTAACTGTCTCTTTTTAAAAAGGACTGATTTCAGTGTAAATAACCAGGTTTATATATAGCATGAGTTGGCAGAATATTTTATTTGGTCCTATGTGAGGAAGGAAGAGATTTCCCCTCTCAGCACACATACCAACCTAACAACAAGTAATCTTCAAATGCAGAATATTGTCTCTGTACACTGTGAAACCAAATTAGATAATATCATACCTTCAAAAGGAGATGAGGCACACACAGAGAGTGACAGGGTGGTATAGTGGTCTTCTTTACAGACATGGGACTCAACTTTAACCACTAAATGGCAGCACAGGACCCACTGAGCTGGAAGCATGTGACAACAGACACATGACATAACAGGCACATGATATTCTGAATGTGATAGGAACAGGAGGAACCTGAATTATGACAACATTGGTAATAAGACTAGAACTACAGGCAGCAGACTAAGAGAGTCAAGGACAGGAAAAACAAGCTAAGCAGCAAGCAAGCACACAGTCAGGTTCAGAAACAGCAACAACAAAAGATCTCTTTTGCCTTCTCCTCACCTATCACAGCCAGCTCCCACCAGCTGCCCAATGTGCCTTATCCATGTTTGCAGCACAGAGCCCCACACACATCTGTGAATATCAATTTTCTCAGGGGGACTGGTTCTGCAGTTCAGAGCACTGGAGGCCTGACTGGCAGGGATGAGGGTGACGGTAGCATGGAGGGAGAGGGGGAAGAGAGATAAAAGGCAAGGGAGAGCTTTCATGGGCATGGGACTCAACACCATATGTATTGAGCACTAGAGGACCAAATAATGTGCCCGGGCTTCCTCGGGGTGGAGACAGAGAAATAAGAAAAGGGAACAATTGCAGGCAGGGCAGATCTCTGAACCCATCAGTGTTAAAAAGGAATCATCCCCACTGCTGAGAGAGCTCATCTTGCATTTCTGCCACTCTTCTCAGCATGCATCCAATGAGGCAAGAGTGACAGTCTATTTACATACAAACTCATACCATGTCCTTCCTGTATAGAAATATTGATTTCTATAGGTTTCATGTCTCCCCCTGGAATGTCTCTTGCTGGTACCCTGCTGTGTTGATTTCCTGTTGAAGCCAAATCAATTAAGAGGTCCAGATGGCCTCTATTGCCATGCCATAAAAACATTCCTTCACACCTCCATGCTGGAAGCTAGGCCAGCATGTCAGAAACTGCACGTAGGCCATGGGTGGGTTGGGATTTGGGGGGCACATGACTGCGGGTGTGCCCTTCAGAGCTCTGACCATTCAGATGTTGTCCCCATGGCAACCCAACATTGGACACTCCCATGTCTACTCCAATTGGCCCCTGGCCAGGGCTAATTTGAAGACTGAGATTGCACTATATCTGGTCAAACCCTATGGAAAGAACTCTCTTCTGTTCCTGCTATCTCCGCTGTTCTGTGTCTGTCCATCTGAGATGCTATGCCGCCATGTGGCCTCTAGCAGAGACAAAGGACTGCTTTGGAGCTGAGCACATGGCTGTATGCTTGCACAAAGATGGGACCTAATGGACTGGCCAGGGGGCAGAATCTATACACTTCCAAATAACAAAAAATGGCAGCTCTCTAAGGACTTGCAACTCATCAAATAGGGCTCCATGATCCACCTGAAGGTCCTGACCTATAAGTTAAAGACCACTTGCATGTAAGATATTGCAGACCTAGGGAAAGTAA
>NW_015170284.1:199097-202366 GCF_001447785.1 Gekko japonicus | reverse complement strand
GGGAAAGAAAAATACCTATCTAAGAAGAAACAATGGTGAGCTCAAACCCTGTGTCAAAAAAAACCCTTTGCTCTCGGATACCTATCATTTGCAGATGAGTATAATTCCACACTTCCCTCTCATTATAATGCTGATGTATGAGAAGAGCACACAGGAGACTTGCAGACCAATTTAACCAGAGTTCTCTGAAAAGAAAATACAAATTTTGCTCCAAGAAAAGCCAAAATCAGCCATAGGAACAAATTATGTAAATAAAACAAATGGGCATACAAGTATTTCTGTTGCATAATTCAGCTTATGCTATCCAATGGAAGAGAGATAATGCAGAGCAATGAAGTCCCATCGCTATAGATTCAGCTCCTTACCCCCACACTGGGTGCTGTGATTTCTCCTGGCACTGCCCACAACAGTCAAACCCAATCATTGTTGAGATTCTCAGGATTGTGACTCCCAAATTCTGCATTGAGATAGCAAAACTGCAGAAGATACACATAAGACTTAATTTAATATCCCTTGAGATGTCATCCTTGCAAGATGAAGGCCACCCACTCATCATGTACACAACACACACACAAATCTACATCACTACATAGACAGCTGACTGTATTTTCCCTTATGAAACAATTAACTCAGGACTCATACTTTCCAACTCAGTACTGAGACTCTCTTGGGAACATTATAAAATCTGAGATAGTCACATAGCATTCCTAAATGAAAATGGCTGATAGCTGTCATTGCTTAAATAATGCTTCCAATGCAGATTCTAAGAAGGTACAGAATTCAAGAGTGCCTCACAGAAGAGCACAAGATGTCTTCAGTATAAATACTGCAAGAGGCAAAACTATATTGATCTCAGGAACAAATTCACCAAGATGAGCAAGATTCACTTACATTAAAAGTAAGCTTTGTAAAATTACAACTCTGTAGTAAACACTGAGGTTTTCTATTCAAGTACTCATGATAGACTGGAGAAGAACACCTGCATGCAGCAATGTGCTGTTTCAGAATAGACAGCTCAACTGAAAGGAAGATTGCTTGGTATCACAGAGTCTGTGCATGCATATCCAATTGTAGGCAGATATGCACTTCCTTCAATTGAGCTCATGTTGATTTCACCCTGTCTCTGAGGGTTTAGGAACACCACTGTTCCTTGGTAAAAAATGTAATACCATTGACTTGGCCATCACCATCATATAATACAAACAAGCTCACAGAATTACAAATGACAGCACTGTTGGGATGTCCTATGCAGCTCTGCACCAGTGGGGAAGAGAATGTCTGGTGCACTCAGTGAAGCTATAGTGCACACCTAACTGGCCTCAGGCTCACAGTCCTGTAACTCTCTCGGGTTTTGAGACCTTAAATAACTAAATATGGTTTCCTTTGCCTTGCTATGTGAACAGCTGCATAGGGTTTACCCCTGTAGTGAAATGAAACACTTTTCCAAAGAAAAACAGAAACAGCTTTAACCTCCCAATAATTTGAATGAGACAGCATGGTGTTTTGGCTTGTCCTCATCTGCAGAGTTCATTTTAGAGCAATAAAAAGCTATGCAAAAACTCATAATCCAGAATTTTGGCTGAACATCTGACACCTGTCAGAACAGCACAGAAAAAGGAGCATTTGGCTTCTGACTGTAATATTCAAACACCAGTCTTTTCATGAATAGTGTTCTCTTGCCACAGTGTTATCCCTTCTACGGGGCAAAATTGTTTTCCATGGCAGGGGAAAAGACACTGTTACATAAAACTGTACTGACTCAGGAAATCAACTATAAGTCTGCTGTAAGCACAAGTGCTTTAAAATAAATAGCTCTTACACTTAAAAAATAGATGTATATATCTGTATGGCTATATGTACGTGCGCCCACAGATATATATCTATGAAGAAAGAAGGCAAGAGAAAGCTATCACTCTAATTCTTTTGCACAATTGTCCTGACTTTATATAATGCCCACGGGACAGAAATCTGACAGCTTTCAAAGCTCCCTGTTGAAGAAGGAGGAGGAGGAGACTGGATTTATACCCCGCCCTTCACTCAGAGTGGCTTACAAACTCTTTTCCCTTCCTTTCCACACAACAGACACCTGTGAGGTAGGTGGGGCTGAGAGAGCTCTTTTGAGAACTGCTCTTTCAAGAGCAGCTCTGACAGAACTTTGGCTTGCCTGAGGTCATCCAGCAGCTTGTTAGAGAATAAGCTTGATATTTGCTTTATGAACTATTTATTGCTACACACAATGGACTGTGCACACACACACAGGCTCAGAAAGCTGTACACTTTAAGTCACCAGTCGTGATGCCACACATAGAAGGTGCCTGCACAAACCTTACATGTACATAAGGTTTCAGCTACACAGTTACCCAGCCTGGTGAAGAAGCACAAACCTCCATTATTGTGAGCAATGGAACAACAACCCCAGGAGGAAACAGTCCCCATGACAGAGCTTCTTGTAGTCACGTACTACCCATCCCTTGCTTTGTTCCTGAGTTGGTCTTTCCTGCCATATGGACATTTGGTTATCAAAGAGACTGGCCTGCTTCATCAACACTACATTGGAGCATTCTGACGCCTAGGTTTCACACCTGTCCAGATGCCATACTTCGAATAAGGTTTTAGGTTACAATATTGGCCACCCCTCTTGGGTAACCTCCCCTTCCCACATGCAACCAATAGGATTGTTTTTGGGACAGACTAACAGGTAGGTGGGTCAAGGGGTTGGCACAGTTACCGCCCATCTCTTGAACCCACTAGAAAAGGAGAGAACCAGTCACCTGACTCCTCCTAGCTACCATTCCCCCCCAAGATGACCCCTGTCTGCTTTTACCCCTCTTAAGTCCCCCTTGCTATCCCCAACCCTTGCCTCTACTTTGATCTCTTGATCTGCAGTCAAGAGACCCACACGTTCTGGCTGGTTCTGGTCATGTGTGAATCCCTTTGTTTCCATTTCTTCCCCTCCATTCTTCATTGGAACAACCAAGCTGCAAGACAGATAAGTATCGCCCACCATCACCCCCACCTGTTAATGCAACTGTGCTTCTTTTAAAACTGTAATTCTTAGGAACTTGATTGAATGTGTGAGTGCATCAGTATTGTTTGTATGAGATATATTTTCAAGTAAAAGACATCTATTTTAACTACAACAGCCTCGAATCCTTTACTGGTAACCCTTGGTGGGAACAGGACCTTGGTATAAATTGGCAAGAACCCATTTATAAATTGCCAATTGCTGTAAATAAAGCAATTCGGCCAGGCCCGTAGCTAACAACTTT
>NW_015170284.1:186684-195611 GCF_001447785.1 Gekko japonicus | reverse complement strand
GCCGAGTCCCGCGCCGTCTGGGAAGCGCCGGCCCCTCCCTCCCTCCCTCCCGCGGCCACAGGCCTTTCCCGGCCGGAACCGGGACGCGCTCCTTCCATCGTAGGTCTCTTCCAGGCAGGCCGGCCTGCCGGCCACCTCTCCCTCCCTCCCGCCAGGCCATGGGGGGGGGAGCAGAGGATGGGGGAGGGGGCCCGCAAAAACCGCAGGGGGGCCCCGCCCCTAGGGTCTTCCATCGTAGGTCTCTTCCAGGCAGGCCGGCCTGCCGGCCACCTCTCCCTCCCTCCCGCCAGGCCATGGGGGGGGGAGCAGAGGATGGGGGAGGGGGCCCGCAAAATCCGCAGGGGGGCCCGGCCCCTAGGGCCCCTCGCGGGCTACGGGCCTGAATTCGGCTAACAAGCTGCATGTGAAGGAATGGGGAATCAAACCCTGTTCTCCCAGATTAGAGTCTGCACACTTAACCACTACACCAAACGGGCTCACTTGGACCCATCATAAGAAGATACTAAGAGAAACCCATAATGAGGAAGAGGAATATCATTTAGTTGAATGCAGACACTGTCTTGATTTCTTCATTCAATACAAAGGAGGGATTTGTTTGATTTGGGAAGCTGGAGTACTGAATATATTAGATGGAAAGATCAACATCTGCTGGTAGTTCCCGGCCCGAAAGACATCTGCTTAGCCTCAACCAGGGCTCCGGCCAGGTAGAACATGCTCCCACTTGAGATCAGGGCCCTGCAGGAATTGCATGCAATTCTGCAGGGCCTGTAAAATGGAGCTTTTTGCTAGGCCTTTGGTTGAGACAGCAGGCATCTAAATACTTGGGCCTCCCCTGCCTATACTGCCCGGGTGAACTGCCCTTTAGACATCACCATGGCATCTGCTGAGTGGGTCTTTATCTTTGTCAGCATATGCCCAGCACCAGAGGCACCCGTGGATACTGGAAATTAAAATTTCTATCAATTGTTGCTGTTTTTAGGAATTGTATGAATTTGTATTTGTAACTGGATATATTTTTATATTTGTATTTTAACTGTTGTGACCTACCCTGAGCCTGCTTGCGGGGAGGGCGGGATAGAAATCCAAATAAATAAATAAATAAATAAATAAATATACTAAGTAAAAATGTCGATGGCAGTGATATTTAGGAAATCGATTATGCAGCAATAATACATATGAATCATGGAAGAATTTTCTTCTCAGGTTGGTTGTGGACTGTAGGGATTTTGTTTAGGGTTGCCAGCTCTAGGTTGGGAAATACCTGTAGATTTGAGGGGTGGAGCCTGAGGAGGGCAGGGCTTGGGAAGATGAGGGATTTCAAAGGGGTATAACGCCATAAACTTCACCTTCCAAAGAGACCATTTTCTGATCTCTGCCACCTAGAGATCAGTTGTAATCTGAGGAGATTTCCAGTTGCCCCCTGGAGGTTGGCAGCCATAATTTTGCTTCATGTAGCTAAACTGAAATGGTATACCAACACAGGTCGAAGATTCTTTACATATATGCACAAAATCCATTCTCAACCTTTAGATCCATTTATTGGACTCCGTGCCATCCAGTTTAGAATAAGTAGCCTGTGATTTCTTTCCCTCATACATGCTTCCACTTGTCGGTATGTGTGTGCAAGTTCTCACCTTCTAGAAAACAAGATGCACATACTTAAGAGAATAACAGTGCCATCCTTAGCAGAGCTACTCAGAAACCTACTCAAGTCTATTCAGTGGGGCTTTCTCCAAGGCAAGTGTTCTGAGAATTTGACTATTAGTCTTCCATTGATGGAATGTGCACACTCTTGACTGGCAGAATGTACTGGGGCAGCCCGGATTTTTTCTTTACCATAGCACCAGTAGTTGTATATGTATTTTCCATATGCTCAATATATTTACTATGAAAGATGAAAGTTTCCAGGGCATGTTCTGAAGGTACATAATGCAGCAACCTTGCTGACACTAAGCAGATCTGGGCCTGGCCAGTGCCTGGATAGTGCACCCCAGCCCTGTCTATGTCTCCTTGAATTCCATGGAAGAAAGGCAGGATATAACTCTAATACAGACCTGAAAATCCACTATGAAGGTAATATGAAAGCTGGAAACTCTAAAAGTTAAACATAAACTAGTAGAATGGACTGAATTTTCATGGAGTTATGACCTTAAAAGTACAAATAAATTGTCAGATGATAACGGAAGCAGTCATATATTATATGGTATTTATCTATAGATATCTTATATTCCAATAGTGAAATCAGCCACATCTTTGGATACTTAAGTCTGGTGATTGGAGTTGTGAATGGGAAGACAGATCTTTCTCCAAACCTGAAAAGGGCCCCAGGTTTGCAAAAGAATGTGAAATTTTAGAGGGAGGGGGAGAGTATCATGCTATCTATCTATCTGGTGGTTTAAGGGTATCATGCTCTGTGTGTGTATACACACACATATACACACACACATATATATATGCACACATATACACACACACATATATATACATATACACACACACACACACACACACACATATATATATGGTGGCTTAAAAATCCAAAAAGGATAAAAGGAAATTTAGCTTTAAGAAATGGATTCCCTCAGTGGCAACCACAGTATTCCAAGGCTTCAGTTTCTATGAGTAGAAGACAAGGGGAGCAGGCAGAGACCTTTCCAGACCTATTTTGGCCTTCTAGGAAAGGATTCATTAGGGCCAGGCCTAGTAGGGCTGCCAGTTCCAGGTTATGAGGAATTACTATATTAAGCCTTTAGTCAACCAATCGTCCCCCTATACTCCAGAAACCCTGGCTCCTTTGCTCAGTGATAAGGATTCTAAGATCACTAACAATTGCAAAATTTGCCTCAGTCCTTCTAGTCCTTACATCTAAAAAATAAGAAATGTGTCTTCTGCTGCTCAAGATTCATGAATCAAGGTGCTTCTAAGGGTACAAAAGGAAAGGAAAGGTTAGGAAATCCCTGAAGATTTTGTGATGAAGTCTGAGGAGTGCAGCATTAGGGGAGGGGAGAGTCCTTCTCAGCATGGTATAATGCCACAGAGTCTACCCTCCAAAACAGGCATTTTCTCCAGGGGTACAGATGACTGGAGTTCAGTTGTAATTCTGGGAGATCTCCAGGTCCCACCTGGAGGTTGGCAACACTAGGTCTGGCAACAACCTCTGTGTGACTTGATACCATCCCATTTACATTACTCAATTAGGCCTGGCTGCATGCTACTGTTCAACAGCAGCCACCAGTGTGGTATAGCAGTCAGAACTTCAGAGTAGCGTCTGCGAGACCCATGTTCAGATTCCTATCTTGCTGTGGAAGCTGATTGGGTGATTTTGGACCAGTCACATACTTTCAGCCTAACCTACTTTACGGGGTTGTTGTGTGGATAAAAGGGAAAACAAAAGAACAACATAAGCTGCTTTGGCCCCCAAATTGAGAAAGACTATAGTTTTCCTAGGTAGAGGTTGCATAGAGGGAGGCGACAGAAAGCTGAACACAAAGGGGCAGACAAAGATAGGTTGGCTTTGAGGTAAGAAGAAGATATGGTTACCAGGTTAGGAAATTCCTAGAGATTTGGGGGGTGGAGTAGGGTTGCCAGCCCCCCAGTCCGCATGGGGGTTTCCCTAGTTTTGCAGGCTCCTCCCTGCTGCCGGCCAGCTGGCTCGTGGATGGAAACTCCACCCACAAATGCCCCGGAACACAACATAATGACGTCACCCAGAAGTCATGCCATCACATTGCTGATATCACGCACCAGTATGTGGTAAATCTGAGCTCAAACCATAGAGTTTTGCCCCAAAACTAGAGAATCATCTTGTGATGTTGGTGATGTGATGATGTCACTTCTAGGCTATGTCATAGCACCGTGATGATCCCAGCAAGTCCCAAAGATCCCCCTGCCAGGATGAAGGTAGGACCTGGCAACCCTAGGGTGGAGCCTGGGGTAGGTGGAGTTTGAGGAGGGGAAGGACCTCAGCAGGGTATCATGCCATAGACCCCAGTGTCCAAAGCAGCCATTTCCTTCAGGGGAACTAGAGTTGCCAACTTCTGGGTGGGGGCTAGAAATCACCTGGAATTACAATTGCTTTCCAGATGACAGAGGTCAGTTTCCCTGGAGAAAATGGCTACTTTGGAGGGTGGACTGTATGGCATTATACCCTGCTGAGGTTGTTCCCTCCCCAAACCTTGCCCTCTCAAAGCTCCACTCCCACATCTCCAGGAATCTCCCAACCTGGAGCTGGAAACCTTAAGGGAAACTGATCTCTGTAGTTGGGAGATCAGTTGTGATTCCTGGACAACCACTGCCATTACTGCTGCTGTAGAGGGGAGGAAGCACGTGGGCGGCTGGGACACTAATGGGGGACAAAGAGAGAGAGTGATGGGAGGAAGGTAGAGAGAGAGGAAGTGAGTCATGGAGGAGAGAGTAAGAACAGGTGGCAGGAGGGAGAAAGAGTGAGAGACAGAAAAGTAGGAGGAGAGGGGAGGAAGCAAAGGTGGGGAGAATGGTACAGCCACTCCCACAAGTTTCTTGCGGGTCCTCACATGTATATTATAAACATGGAAATCCTCGCCTCATGGTTCAGTGCTGACCTAGACAGTCTACATATTGCTCCTTCCGGGGCAAAAATTCTATGACATACTCTTGTGTATTTTTGCTAAATTCCCCTTAAGGGGGACACGTGGTCTACCTAGCTTTATCAATTGAGAAACCAACATTTTAAAAACAACAATACTCCTACAAGTGAATCATAGCTAATTAATGAACACAAATAGTTCAAAAACAGCTGAAATGTTATACTTCACTTGGCAAAAGAATTCTCTCCTGATAATGGGCTCCCATCTAGCTGCACTTCCAAAAGAATGGGGTTATTGGGGGGGGGGCGTGTATGACAAGCCCATGACAAGGATAGCCTTAATGGAAAGTGGGCCCTGTTCAGCTTGATGACCCACAAATTGCCTTAAACACTTTAAACTATCTAAACACATTTTTTTAACTCTAGATTTTTGCTCTGAAGCTCAGGAAAACACTGCTCTGCATCTTCTTTCTCTGAAAACACCATCCATCGTGACTCAGGTTTATCCTTCTCCATTCCCCTTGCTCTTATCAAATGTCTTGCAGCAGACAGCGAGAATGAGAAGGTTCAGATTACTAAAGCCTTGTTACTTTCATTAAATGTACTGTAGAGTGTGTTCTAGCACATGGTGCTGTCATGTAGTGCTATCAACAATTAAAGATAGACAACACACAGGTAAGTGAATGCATGATGTGTAATACATTATCATACAGCGTCTCTTGAGCATAACAGTTTTCTGGGCCTGAAAACAAACAAACAAAAATGCACAGTGGATATTACATCCTCATCTGAGGTGAGATGAGTAGCAACCTCAACAGCAGCCTACTCACTTATGGAATGCCCTCCCCAGGGAGAATAGCCTACACCTGTCTTCCTCTATCATTGTCTTTTGCTAGAAGACCTTTTTATTTCAGTTGGTGTTCCCTTATTGACTCACTTTCCCCTCCCCCACTATTTCGTCTTTCCCTTTCCTGAAAGCCCCATAGCCTCTCTCCTTTTCCTTCTCTCCTTCTATGGTTGCCAACCTGGAGATCTCTTGGAATCGCAACAGATCTTCCAACTACAGAGATCCTTCCCCCTAGAGTTGCCAACCTACACTTATCTGCTCCTCCGTCTTAACCTCCCCCCACTCCCGGGCAGCCCCTACCTAGGAAAACTGTAGCCCAGTTGCATGGTGCCAGCCACTAGGGCAGGCCCCTCCCCACACTATTTCCTCTTTCCATCCTCCTGGCAACCCTGGCATCCTCTCCCCGTTACCTGCCTCATTCTCTTCTTCCCAGCCCTCCACCAACCTACCTTTTATCTGCCTCCCATCTTCAACTCTATTTATTTTAATTTATTTTATTAAACTTATGAATCACCCACCCTGCAAGCAGACTCTGGGTGATTTACAACATTATAAAGATTAAAAATACAAGTAATATATGATCAAAACTTCTGACAATAAATAAAAGTTAAAACCAATCAAGACGGCAAGAAAGTAATACTCCTTTGTTGACTACACTGCTATCCCACACAGTAGGGCAGGGAAGGGTATGTGGGGGCCATACAAGAAAAGAGAGAGGGTGCCCGTCTTAACCTCCCATTGCTGCCCTCAACCAGAAGCCTGGTGGAACATCTCTGCCTTACAGGCCCTGCGGAATTGCATGAAATCCTGCAGGGCCCTGGGGCTTCCGGTTTGGCTTCCGCGAATGGCGGACGCATCCTCGGGGCGCTCCCGAGGGCGTCTCACCCGCCCGCGGTTAAGGGGGAATCCGCGCGAGCGGAGACCCAGACGAGCCCCAGATGGGGGGCTCTGACCCGGGGCGCAGCAGGCGGGAGCCTCTTTCTCAGCCAAACGGTCGGAAATTGAGGATCCCGCCATGCCCCAATGGACCTTGCCGCGCAAGCGACCCCGAACGGGGTTTAGCGGAGCCACCAGATGTCACCAAGTGATGAAGCGAACTAATGGATAAAAAGACAAAGAACGAACAAACGATGAAAAAGAAAAAGAGCGGTAGAAACTGTGAGTTGTCGAACGTGGAGAAAAAGAGTCAAGCGCGATCCCCCCCCCATCTAGCGAAAAGATTTAAGGGAGGAGGAGGGGAATCCTTCACTCTCGTAAACAGAGATTTCCAGCGAAGAAAAAGGGGGGGGGAGAATGGAGTGTAAGAAAAGAAGTGGTTCCTTTTGATGCATTGTGAGAAAAAGCTTTAAGATTCTCGTTTTTTAAATGCGCTGTACGAACTTTAATAAAAGTAAACAAAAAAACAAGATGTCGGATCTGGACTGTAAAACTAGTGAACAAGAAAGGAGGAGCTTCCGAGGTGGGCGTTTTATTTGTCGAAGAGCCGGCTGTTTAATAACCAGACTGTGACCTTGACTGGGTATTTTGAGAAATGTAGAACTGTGACAAGCGAGAAAGTGCCCTAAAAAGCACTTTTAAAAGTCAACAGTTGCAGAGAAAAGGTCTAGCTAAGAGAATGGCAGCGTTTAAACTTAAAAGAAAAAGAAAAAGGATAAATCCATTCTCAAAGCCAAAGATCTTTTGAAGAGGCACGATGGAACAAGGATTGCAGCATAGGCAGTTTGTAAAAAGAGAAAACAACGACCCGGAGGAGGAGCCGAGAAGCCGGAGAGAAGCAAACGGAAAAGTTCCTTGTAGAAGCTGGAGGCTAAAAGAAGCCAGCCCACAGAAAATCGGTTCGAAATGCGCTTTGAAAAGACTTTATTAACAAGGCACCAATGGGACACTACTAACATATTAACATAGACAATGTACTTAACCGGTATGAAGAAAGAAGTTTGACAACACACTCAAGAAGAAAAAGAAGAAAAGACTTATATTACTAACAGATTAATTTACTAGTTAAAACATCACTCAGCTTTCTCTTGATCCCACTATATACCCTCCCCCTTTCTAATTAAGCGAAATATCTCTCCTTTTTAGGAGAGGGAATAAAGCTTTTAAATAAATAAAAAAATCCTGCAGGGCCCTGATGTTTTTTACTTAATTTATTTATTTAATTTATGTTTCACCTTTCTCCACAGTGGGAACCAAAACAACTTATATTATTCTCCTCTCCTCCTTTATATCCACCCAACAACCACATGAGGTAGCTTAGGCTGAAAGTATGTGACTGGTCCAAAATCACCCAGTGAGCTTCCGCAGCAACATAGGGAGTCGAACCTGGGTCTGGGAGCTACTCGGAAGCTCAAAGCACTATACCACACTGGCTTTCATAGGGTGGCTGCTGTTGAACAGTAGCAAGTAGCCTTGTTGAGTAATATAAGTGGGATGGTATCCAGTCACCCAGTATACAAGTGGGATGGTATCCAGTCACCCAGAGGTTACCATCAGTTTGATGTAGTGGTTTGTAGGAGCCAGTTTAGTGTAGTGGTTAAGTGCATGGACTCTAATCTGGGAGAACCGGGTTTGATTCCCCACTCCTCCACTTGCACCTGCTGGATGACCTTGGGCAAGCCATAGTTCTGATAACAGCTGTCCTTGAAAAAGAGCAGTTTCTGTCGGAGCTCTCTAAGCCCCACCTACCTCACAGGGTGTCTGTTGTGGGGAGGGGAAGGGAAAGGAGTTTGTAAGCCGCTCTGAGACACCTTTGGGTAGTGAAGGGCGGGGTATAAATCCAATCTCTTCTTCTTCTACCAGGCCTTGGGTTGTCAGCCTCCAGGTGGAATGTGGAGAGCTCAGAATTACAAATAAACTCCAGATTACAGAGATTTGCCCCCCTGGAAAAAATGCCTGATTTGGAGGGTGGAGTCTATGATATTATATCCAGTTGAGGAATCTCCCCTCTCCAAACCCTGCCCGCCTCAGACTCCACCACAAAATCTCCAGAAATTGTCCAACCTGGAACTGGCAACCCTAATGCCTGGTCCCAATGTGCTCTCCCTCAAAGGCCAAAATAGGCCTGGAAAGGGCCCTGCCCCCCCACCTCTTACTGACAGAACCAAGCTTGGAATACTGTGGTTGTCTAGCAACAGCCACTGAGGGCATCTGTTGCTTAAAGCTACAGGAGTTTGCTTCCTTTATCATTTTTGGGTTTTTTAACCCCCCAAATGTATTCCTTTAGATACAAACCTGGGACCCTTTTCAGGTTTACAATTCCAGTGACCAGATTTAAGTTTCCAAATATTTGGCCAGGTTGGCTCTGTGTGTGTGTCTGTGTTCATGTGTGTATACTTAATCCATTTTTAATGTTTTCAAGTGTTTGCTGCCCTGAGGACTCAAATTGGGTGGAAATGCACCAATGTGCATGACCTTTGCATTTCCTAAGGTGATGAGAGCAAAATGGAGAATCCTTGTCATGTGGGATCTGCCTTACTACAGTGCTTGGGACTCACTTGAAAAGCAATTCCACATTAC
>NW_015170284.1:167350-186647 GCF_001447785.1 Gekko japonicus | reverse complement strand
GATGACACTGAACATTTTTTTCTTTTACTGTTCATATTCTGTTCTCATAAATATATAGCATTACAGGATGCAGTACTACAGGGTCAATTTCATGATCATTTGGCACATTATACAGAACCACACCCAAAGTTGCAATCAAGCCTCCTAGAGCTATCGCTTTGCAGCTCACCTGGTTTCTCCTTTTCCCTCTTGGCCTGATAACCAATCTACTAGAGAGTTGTGGTGACCCACTTTTGGGTTCTGACAAAAAGTCTGAGAAGCACTGCACTAAGTGATCTAAAATACTGACACATCATACAAGGCTGCTTTAAGGGCAAATGACCCACATTTGCTCACTTAATCCAAACTCTATTAAGGTGGCTATAATGACCCAACCACAGAATACACAGCAGAAGATGTCATTTAAAGACTGTGACATAAACTTAAAACCAACTCAGCCTATTAGCTCAAAGGCCTTCCAGAATAACAGCTCTAGTAGCTTCCTAAGATCTAGGCAAAGCTAATCTGATGAATGGAATAGCATGAGGGAGAAAATGGTTTCTACTATTAACTGTAAATGTGAGATTTGGTTAGTTAGTTCAATTGTCTGACACTGGAATTCCTAGTTACAAATATTCTTACATCTGTGAAGAAGGCTAGTTATCATTATCAAAAAATGGTCAGAACGTGGCTGTAATGGTTGGGTAGATTTAAACAGAAGCAGACTGTTGTTAAGGTTTGCTGTTCCCAAACAATATAGAGCATTACGGATGATATCAGCACCTTGAGTCAGGTCTGGAAGCAAATTTGGAAACAGTGTAATTGGAATGAGTCTAGAGTGATATGGTCTTTACAACCCACTCCATTCAACATTCTTGCTGCACCACTGTATAATAAACTGTAGTTTCTGGATGCTCTCCAAAGGCAGCCCCACATAGAGTACATTGCAGCAATCTAATCTAAACGTCACCAGGGCATGCACCACCGTGAGTGTTGCCAGCTGCCTGGTGTGGGACAGGGAAACCCCACCCCACACACTGTTGAGCAGCAGGAGAAAAATGGGGAAGGGAAACAGTGCTGCTGATGTTTTGAAATCACTCCCAAGGGAAGATCTGAAAGTGACATCACTGCCCTCCACTTAGGGTTGCAGGGCCATGTCCAGCAACTGGCAGGAGCTTCAGTGTTAGGGACATGGGGGGTGCAGCACTGTGTGCGCTGATATGTCATTTCCAGGGAAAACCTAGATGTGGTGTTGGGAGCTCTGGGAATTGCCAGAAACTTAATTATTTAAAATGACAGAGTTTCCAACAATTCCTAGAGCTACCTAGAGCAATGAAAGCTGCCAATGGAAGGCCTTCCATCATGGCAGAAAACCTGGCAGCCCTACCCCCATAACACTCTAGGGACTAATCAAATCTCTAGGTACTTACCATAGAGTTTCAGATTCCTAGAGCACTCAGAAGTGACAGAGTAATTTTTTTTACCCAGGAAAAGCCACAGCTGACTCACCAGGCAAAATTGATGAAAGGTGCACCTGGCCACCACTGCATCGCATTATTCAAATGAAGGCTCAAGCTCCCCCATGCTGTGACTCTGCTCATTTAGGGGGAGTGCAAGCCCATCCAGAAAGGAGACACCTCAATACGTAGATCAGTCTTTCCACTAGGGATGCCAGGCCAGGCCACCGCCCGTCACTCTTGAGAAGATCTGGACCAGTATGCTGGTGTGATGCTTTAGGATTTGCCAAAAACTCTATGATTAAACCATAGAGTTTTTGGCAAATCCTAGAGCATCACCTCCAATGTCATGCTGTCATGTAATGGCATGATGCTTTTATGCCCACCCCATTTTCTCCCCGCTAGCTGACGCCGGGATACGGGGGACTGCCTTACAGTGGCTTTCCTCTTTTCTCCATGGTCAGGGACAGAGTGTGGAACTCAGGGAGAGGATGTCCCCGTGTTACCCACTTGAATGCAGAGTGCCACAGGGGGCAATCCTCTCTCCAATGCTTTTTTAACATCTACATGCACCCCCTTGCCTAGTTGGCCCAGGAGTTTGAGCTGGGTTGTCATCAATATGCCGATGACACCCAGCTCTATCTGCTGATGGCTGGCCAGACACTGCCCCAGAAATTTTGGACAGGCATTAGAGGCCATGGCTCTATGATTGCAGCAGAGCTGGCTGAAATTGAATCCAGAGGTCCTGCATCTGAGTTAAGGAAGACTAGGGTTGGCAATCAGGCTCCCAGTCTTCAGTGGGACACCACTGCCAGCATCATGGGTAAGGAGTCTCAGGGTGATGCTGGATCCCTCGCTTACCATGGAGGCCCAGGTCACTCCGGCTGCCACATCAGCCTTTTACCATCTCCCTATATCGCTCCTCAGGACTTAGCTGCAGTGATCCATGCAATGGTCACTTCAAGGCTAGATTACTGTAATTCACTCTACATAGGGCTACCCTTGGGCTTGTTCCAGAAATTGCAGCTAGTGCAGAATGCAGCAGCACACTTGCTGACAATGACACCTTTGTGGGTGTGTATTTAGCCGATGTTGCACCAACTGCACTGGCTGCCAATCGAATACTGGATCCATTTCAAGGTTATGGTTTTGACCTTTAAAGTCCTATGTGGCCTGGGACCATCATACCTACAGGACTGCCTCTCCGTATATGAGCCCCGGAGAGCTTTACCCTCTTCTGATCAACACCTCCTGGTGATTCATGGCCCAGGGGATGTCCACTTAGCCTCAACCAGGGCAAAGGCTTTTTTTGGCCCTTGTCCCAACCTGATAGAACATGCTCCCACCTGAGACCTATTACAGTTCCACAGGGGCTGTAAAATTGAGCTGTTCCACCAGGCTTTTGATTGAAGCAGCAGACGTTCAACCATTCTGGCCTCCCTGTTTATGGCCCCTTTCCCAGTGCCTGCTGTCAGATAATCTTGTTGGGCACTGGAGAACCTATATTTACCTGATAGGAGGCATGGGGTTTGATGATATTGTCTATCATGCTAGTGACTGTTTTATTGTTTTTATTGCTTTATGGACTGCATGCTGTAAGGCACCCTGAGCCCACCTGTGGGATAGGGCGGGGTATACATTGAATAAATGAAATGAAAATTTTGGCACAGCTGGCAATGGAGGAGATACTCAGGAGGTCTCCAGCCATAGCAGAAGACCTGACATTCCTTCCTTCCACCCATCACTACCACCTCTATCTTGTCAGAATTATGCTTTAGATACCCTAAAATCTCAAATTTACAAGTGTTCCTTTTTAAAGTGTTAGAGGGCCACTTGTGTAAAGAGATTTACACTCACTGGAGTTTAACTCACTGGAGTTTAACTCACTGGAGATGGAAAACATAAAACCTTACACAGTCAATCACCTTGCTCTTACACAGTCAATCACTTTACTCTTGGTAAGCCATTTTGATAGATGCTGGCCCCTGCCACACGGGGGGAAAAAGAACGGCCAAAGTGCGGCTTTTTAGAGCCGCACCAAAAGAGACACGTGGCGGTGGGATCAGATAGATCCCCTGAGCCGCCGCACAGTTCCTCCCCGGCACGATCAGATGCCAGGGGGAAGCCACTGAAGGGAGACCAAGGCAGCCGAACTGCGCATGTGTGCGCATGCGCAGTTCGGCCAGGAGCCTCGATTGCTCCGGAAGACGGGCACGCCGGCAATCTCACGGCCGCACTTGCTGCGCTGTTTCCGGTAAGTCCTGCTCTTTTGCAGGTTCTTTTTTGCAGCGGGTTTTCCGGCTGAAGGGATGGATCAGGGATGGGTGTGTGCTGCTTCCCAGATGTTGCGGTTTGATTGCGCCCGTTTGCTGCACCCCCGATCCGTCCCTCTTCCAGGCCAAAACCTCCCATGTGACCGGGGCCGCTAATCACTATGGAAGAAATTGCCTTTTCAGTGTCAACTGACAGAATTGGGGTTAGTGTTGTATTATGAGAACAGCTGTGTAAGAAATTTAAAATGAAGAAAAACTAGACTGTTCAAAAATATTAAAGATTTTGCCAGTAGAATTTCATTAGAAACAATATATACATTGGTATGCTGATCAGTGTTACCTCTGTATTGATTTCATTTTCTGAATGAGCTACCCATATCTAAAATAAAATTGGATACAAGCAAAAGGAGATTTAATGAAATGCTGAAATACTGCAAGGTATTTTTACTGTCTACCTTTTCTGTGTTTGGACCCATAACTGCCAAGCTTTTCAACAAGTAGATATGATGATAGCTTTTAGTGGACCATCTTCTGTTGATAAGAGTTTACAACCTTTCAGGTTTCCACAAAATGATCCTTCAGGCAGAGCCAAGATTCTCACAGATAATACTGGTAAGAGTCTCAAAGTGCTCCAGGAAGGACATGCCTTTATTAAATGCACAGTCTTCCCAAATGCTGCTCAGTACATAGGGCAAGCACATACTCTGCATCAGACAATCAGGTACGAATGCCCAGCTATCATATTGTTCTAACTCTTCAGAGCATGTGAAGATGTGTTGTTAGCCATTTCGTTTCCCTACAAGCAGCCTCCACAAACACAGAAGAAGATATGGAGAGGGGTTTTCCATTAACACGAAGATACAACAAGAATTAGAACACAAAGGAAGAACTTATATTTAAAGATTACTCTAGACTTTGTTTTTGATGGTCACTGCACTAAGGCCATGGCATAGTTTGAATTCAGGTGCCTAAAACTACTGTTAATTTTTGGTAAGGATAACTACCCTGCCTCTCAGAGGAATGAATATCTGTGATTGAGCTAGGAACTGAACCAACACAGCAAACAAACCACATTGCCAGACAATAGGATTAGTTAACCAGCTCTCACATTTATGGATAACAGTTCCTCCAGCTCCCGAGCCTTTAGAAAAAGATACAATTTATTTCAACTTAAAAGAAAAATAATCTTTCTGTTCCATAGAACAAGGCATAAGCTTGCTTTGTTTATGTTATGATACTGATATCCATTTATACTTGTTGAATCTGATGAAGTGGCCTTTATGCCACGAAAATTCACACAGACGTCTTCCTTTTTTCTCCCCACAGCCACAAATGAACACACCTCAGGAATACATATTTGAATTATGTCACACTAGTTCCATTACATTACTTCCCATAAACGGTTCACAGAACTTTGAGGACAGCTTCCCTAAATCACCAAATGTTATACCAGATCTTCTTTCAGTACAACAAATCTACATGGTATCATGCAGAGGCTGCTGACATACCTCCACAAGATTCTGCTTTTATTCAGCACCAGTTAGCCAATAACTAAAAGTATTTAAAAGGGAAAAAATCAGCACTGAAGAGCAAAGCCCTTAATCCCGTTTTTGTACACAGGCATTCCCACACACAAAAAGCAACTTGTCAGTCAAATAGATACCACCCAACATGCCTGACAGAATGGGCCTGTTCCAATCTGGGATTTTGATTTTTTTAAATCTCAATGAGAAATCCTACATTAGACAGCAGGCTGAGCCAAGCCTTCCTTAGCTCAGCTTAAGATGATTAAAACCATGCTACCCAGGAAAAGAGAGATAATATGAAACGCCAGAGGTTTTACCAGGGCACAAAACGAGGGAACTGATATGCAAAACCACTGTGAACAATTTAAATTGTATCTGAGTTTCAGCTACCCAACTGCAAATACTGTAATCATTCTGCATGCTGCAGGCAAGAGAGCCTGCTGTAATGGAAATAGCTCTAAAACTATAAGACAAAGCCATATACTTAAGGAACATGTACATATATCTCTCACACAAACATGTATGTGCATATATCTCATCCATAAATGGAGAGAAGGAAGCAATGCAGCAAGAGCAGTGTCAAAAAGTAAGAGTGTTCCTATTCAAACTTAACACTGCTTTCATATGATGCAGCATCCCTCAACTATTCCTTTAAAAACTCTCTCTGTGATTTATCTCCTAAACCTCATTGCCAACTGCGATGCTTTAAGTACATGTGCTATCCTTGACTCTCCCTTCCTTTTTCTAAGAAATAGTAAGGCGCCATCTACATCAATGGTGCTATAAAAAGAAACCAATACATGCATACAATAAAAAGCATTGTATGGAAAAATATTTCATATTTGGAAGCACTTTGAGAATCTTATTTTGTTATAGAAATATAATTCTGACAAACAAATTCTTCGAAATTCTTCTTCCTGACCTACTTCAGTAACCTGAATTTGCTTTCTAATCTTGGGTCATTTGAATGAGGCTGGTCCTTGAAAGAAATTCAGATGGGATTGTGTTTTCCTTCTTCTGTAGTATTGCTACTTTTAAGTATTAAATTGTACATTGATGTGAGCCCAGGAGAGCAGAAGGTTGCATTATAGCTCACATGTCAAAGGGCATTAGCCAATAGTCATACATCAACTTCCAGTAACCAGTCATGCCTCCTTTTTCTTCCAGAAAGTATGTATTAATGAAAGCCAAAGCAATGAAGGGGCAAACCAAGATCTGTATTCTCTTCTATTTGTTTTCAGCTGCAGTATCAGCTGAGATACATTCATATGCATCCAAGTTATACGGCACATTATGATTACATCTTCCACCTCCACTATCTCACATAAAACATCATAATCATTCCTCCTGGACCAATCCTCTACTGATTGTACCACACTCTAATAATCAGTCACTTCAACAAGTGTTTTTGAAGCTTCAGAATACAGGATCAAGCCCATGGAGGTAATGCTACTATCAGTACTGAAAAAGAGCTCATAAGAAAATACATATAACAATGTGTTTTCCAACAATTACTTAGTAGGATTTACACTGGAATTTGTACAACGGGGTAACATCGCTTTTTTTTTTTTTTTTGGTCTGGGAGAATGACGATGTTTATAAATTGTACAGCCTACACACTCTCTGTACTGTAGCCTCAATTTAGATATTCACAACTACAATGAAATATTTTCCTTTTAAGTTGAAAGTATTGTTACGAATTCAGTATCTGAGAAATACTGAAACAAGAACTGGGGTGATTTCTGTTATTCATACAGAGAGACTGGGGACTTCTATAGGACTGCTTGCTTGAGTAAGGATTACTCATGCACACAGGAAGACTACAAGATCAAACTCTAAACATTTAGCATTGAACATACATAAGCATCTTGTCTACCTCACCCCAGGTAGAAACCTTGTGAACTTTATATCCCAGTGGAATCTGTATGAATGTTTGCCAGCAAAAGAGCCCAGCAGCTTCGACCGACAGCTCAGACTCAGAGGTCAATAGTATGTGGAGGCTCAGAAGGATGGATGCAACGTTGCACCGCAATCTGGAAGAGTCTCTGTGTTGTAGTAGGTAAAATAATAACAATTCAGGAAACTGGGGGGGGGGGCAGCTTCAGCAAGCACTGCATACCATCACATTTAACTACAATGTTTCCAAAAAAGGACTAAAAATGGTCTGTGGGGGAAAGAGCACACACTGCATCCTGAGATGACGAGTTTATGAGCATGCATTCAGTGACAGGTATGTCCTTCAGCAGGTCATATACATTTAAAATCTTGTGTCCAATCACACCATTAAGAACATTTATAATACCACAAGGGAATGACAGTAAATTAAGTCCTATGTGGAGCTTGAATCCAACATATTCCAACAAAATATCAACCAGAAGCAAAGGTCAACATTACTAATATTGACTCAAGTAATCGAGACATTTCCCCATTTAAAGAAGCAGATGTCAAACAGATACACTGCCAAGCTTCATGTGAAATAACAAAAACATTACAGATTTGTACATCTCACACTGTTACCATTCCTCAGAAAGATTTAGGGGAAGAGATTTTGAATTAGTGCGACATTAATGAGAACCTAACAGCAAAGAGTTTACTGCTGAAAGATATTTGGCATTTTGCCTTTCACCTCCCCATCTCATAAGATACTTTTTTAAGCTTCCGTCTCAGCAGACTCGAATCAAAGTGTGTCAGATAAGCATCACAATGGTAACGATGATGATGATAATAAAGCATCCTTGAATAGCCTGTAGCTTTACGACTTCTAATGCAATATTAGTTTGTCCTAAAATTTCTGTAGGTATTCCGACATTGCAGGGAATGTGTGAGTGCACCTGTAAACCATAAAACCAATATCTGCTTCTCTCTCTTGGCTGAAATTTAAAATTTCAGCATTTCTTTAACCTAGAAATGGTTCTATTTATGAACTTAGGGCAATCTTTATTCCACTTTTACAAATGATGTATCCACACCAAATGTTTTTAAACAAAGAGGGGAAGGAAGGAGGATGAAGACAGTGATAACTCCCAAGAAACAAGAGTTTAAAAATAGTAACTTGATGGGGTAGTTACTACTGCCAACACTTATCCTGAAATCACCCACATAAATCTAGGAATAAATAATATAGCACAATTAAAACATGACTATTTCATCCTATTTAAAAACTTTCTATATAGGAAGAGTTTCCCAGTAAACTACTGAAATGATTAATATATTTTCTCATGAGTTTTTTTTAAAAAATAATAGCAGCAGCAGCCTTTTACACCAGTTACGGGAAGGTTTCTCCGGTCCATCCTTTGCTGTTTTAAAATGTTAAGACAAGACGAGAAAGTATGTTTGAATGCCATTAGGCATTAACACATTTGCAACTTCGTCCCACTACTTTGGCAAGGAGCACGAGCTGTGCAGGATTTGGATCCACGACTGCACCTTTTGCTGCTTAAACTGCGTCGTCGTGTGTTACTCTGAACAGACTTCACTGTGCCTGTACACCGGGGAGAAGGGGAGCTGGCGGAAGACAGAACCTCCGGGCCGGCTGATTCCCCTCACCCTCGACTGGGGCGAAGAGCCAACGACCGAGCAGCTCCAAGCCATGTAAATAGGGGTGTAAAGAAGTATCGCAGGAGGTATATGGAGGGGGGGAACGGCGAAAAAAGCGCTCGCCACCAGAAGCAACCCAAATCAAGTTGCGAGAAAAGCGCCCGCCAGGCAGCCCGAAGCTGCACTTCCCTCTGCTGCTGCTGCTGCCGCCGCCGCCGCTGGGTGCCTGCCCCGGAAGGTGGCGGGAGGGGGGGGGGGTGAAGGGCTCTTACTTACGTGTACTGCTGGGGGAAGCTGAAGCCATCCGCGGCGGGAGTCGAGAGGACGAGGCACAGGATTATTTGGCTGCACAGAGCCGGGACAAGGAAAGATGCGCCGCAGGTCTGAGCCGAGATCGCCATTTTTCCATTAAAAATTCAGCCGCGGCCCCAACTCGCTCTCTTTCTCTCTCTCCCCGGTGGTGGCGCTGGGCTGTCGAGGCACCCCCTGCTTGGAATGAGATCCTAGAAAGGGGTTCGGGGGTGGGGGGGAGGGTGGCTGGTGCCGCTGGGTATCCTCCAGCTACTCCAGAGGAGCGAGTCAGGCAGCCAGTCAGCGAGGCAAGCGGCGGCAGGCTCTCTTCCCGCACTCAAATGCCACGAGCGGGGCAGTTCTCAGGAGGATAAGGAGAGCGGGGAGGGGGGAGAGACTGAGCAGCCGGGCTCGGGCTCCCTGCACAGCCGGGCAGGTTGCTGCTACCGCTGCTCAGTCCGGCCCTCACGCGGCGAGCTCCGCTCTGCCGTGACAAACACTGAGCGAATACAAACTGCTACTTTCCCTCAAATAGGCGGCCAACCTTCCCAGCCTCCTCCCCTCGCATCCCTCCTCCCCCCGTGCTCGCTGTATCCCTCTCCGTTCCCCCCTCTGCTCGGAACGTTCTCCATCCTCGGCAGCCGCCACAGCGCATGCTCCCCAGACAGCCGGCTGGCGAACGAGCGCTCTCAGTCGCTGGACCATTTAGCTGGGCCTGGGCGGCCAGCGCTGTGCGCGCCGCGCAACTCTCGCGCCTCTCTCACGGGCTACTGCACTTTTGCCACCTGGGCAGGTGTGGCGGGTTGCAACGCAGCTGGGGCGGCCACACTGAGGGGGGCTAAGGGTGAGTCCTCCTCACCCTCCTAGAGAAGCAAAATCCCACCCCCCCAAATAGATTCTGCCTCTCTTATGCTAGGGCTACCAGTTCTGGGTTGGAAAATACCTGGAGACTTTGGGGGTGGATCCGGGAGAGGGTGGGGTTGGAGGGACCACAGTGGGATACAATGCCATAGAGTCTACCCTTCAAAGCATCCATTTTCTCCAGAGGAATTGAACTCTGTCAGCTGATCAGTTGTAAAAGCGGGAGATCTCCAGGCCCCTCCTGGAGGCTGGCAACCGTAGAGTGTGTTCCCCATTTATCTCAGTTGAGCTGTTCTAATGCAGGCACCCTGCTTGACTCTGCACCCCTGCCCAACTTGCCTTTCCACTTCACCTGCATGTCACACCTGCAGACCAAATTGACTTCTCAGGTGCCAGGACCTTCTGGCTACCATTATAGGAAATTAATGGTAGATATGTTCAGCATTTAATGATCAATAGGAAAGCATACACTAGCAGCTGCCCTGAGCCCTCACATTTTAGGGGCATTCCAGTGATAACCGAGTTTTAAGTACTCTTGCCAAATTTAGATATCCCTGGGACTGTGCATGATAGGCCTAGATATTGATCCATTTAATTTTAATGTTTCAGTCCAGTTCAAAACTGAGCATTAACCAAACATGGGTAGTCACTATGCATAACCTCCCCCCCATAAAACTAAAATTGTGTCACAATATCCCCACCAATCTCAAAGGTGCCCCTTTGTGGTAGCTCATAGTGCATCCACAAGCAAGTAACTGGTTTCCATAGGATTCAACAGGCACCTGATCCCTATCAGGTAGAATGCACAATATTTTATGTACTAGAACTATGTATTGTATGTAGAACTATGTAAATGGTCAGAATGTTGTGATCCAATCCAGCCCTCATGAGGTAGTTTGTTGAGCAAAGCAAGAGAAGAAACAGAACATATACTCTATTTAGTACATTCCAGCAACTGCTATACATGAAGGAACCTTCTATTTACATGGAAACAAGTCCTACTGATTTCAGTGAGGCTTATTTCAAAGCCACCCAGGAATCATTATTGGTTGAATGTGTGGGATTTTAAAAAAATAATAGATGTACATACTTGGGACAAAAGCTGTACGTAATGCTGAAATTGGTCCAAATGGCCTGCTTTGCAAGAGAGAATGGCAAATAACATGAAACTTCATCATATTTGAACAGATACATCCTACATTGGATGCTCTAGTCCTGAGCAGCATTTGGTAACTCAATTAATTAGATGCAGTGGCAGGATTATCTGCATGGGTACATAATGCTAAAACACTGTGGAGGAGAAAGGTAGGAAAGGGACAGAGAAAGGACTGACCGGGCCATAAATGTGTGTGTGTGTTAAGTGCCGTCAAACCACTTCTGACTTATGGCAACCCTATATGAATCAGTGACCTCCAAAACATCCTAGTGTTAACAATCTTGCCAACTGAGGGCCACGGGTTCCTTGATTGAGTCAATCCACCTCATGTTGGGTCTTCCTATTAAACTGCTGCCTTCAACTTTTCCTGCTGCCTTCAGCTTTTCCTAGTATTATTGGCTTTTCCAGTGACTCTTGTCTTCTCATAATGTGACCAACATATGATAGCCTCAGTTTGGTCATTTTAGCTTCTAGGAAGAGTTCAAGCTTGATTTTATCTACAGCCCACGTATTTGTCTTTTTGGCAGTCCATGGAATCTGCAAAAGGTAGGTATTGAACAAAACTACAGTGTATTCTTTAGGACTAGTAGCATTTCTAACACGAAAACAAATTTAGGTGTTCAGTTCAAAATTAATCCCATAGTGGGGGAAAATAGCAATATTTAATAGGTAAAGTTGGAAGATATGAGATTTTAGTCTGGCCTACTAAATAAACCCCCTGCTCAAAGGGCAAATGGTGCCACCTCAATGGTCTTTCCTATAAATTGCCATAGTCAAGTCTTACCTCTGGAAATATGTGCCTAGTTTCTTAATATTCATTTCTCTTGCAGGAGCCCAGCTGAAACAGGATGGTGGTAAATCAAAAAATAAAAGCAGATGGTTAAAAAAGAATCATGGATCTCAATTATTTACATATTCAAAATATTTATATAGCACTTTTCTGTCATACTCAAAACTTAGGCAAATATACCTGGCACATAAAACTCAGTAATGAAAGTGCTAGTTGAACATCCCTAGGGAGATTACCATCACAGCTGAAAAAGTTTCTGTCTCCAGTATCTATTCACCTAATTTCTGAAGACAGGGCACCCATAGGAGGTCCTCTGAAGATAACCTTAAAGATCAGGGAGATTCATATGACAGCCAGCAATCCTTGATTCGAAGCCATTTTGATTTTGCTCAAAGCTCTACTGGATTCCTGAAATATGGCTTCTTCTCAGGAAGTCTTGAATGTGCCTCTTGGCAGTTTTAGGGTTAACTCTGTGACAAAGAAATAATTTATAATAACCCTTGAGTCTTATTTGTAATACTACAATTAGAAATCTTGTACATGATACTAAACTAGGAGTAAGGCCCGTTGTGGAAAGAAATACAACGAACTCTAGAAGGAAGCTCCAGGTGAGTGTAGCTGTGGCTGGTGGGGTGGCATAGGGAAGCGAAAAATGGAGGAAGGCAAGCCATGTTTATTTCCTTCTGCTTTGCTATGGCAGGGCTGTCTCAAGTAATTTTGCTGCCCCAAGTGGGTAGTATGGGAGGACAGCCTCATGGTAACAGGTATGGTTCCCTCCACCCCTGACTTATGTTGATTTGGGGTTATGCAGTGGCAGCTAAGGTAGAGAAGCACCTCCTCCTATGCCATGTCTTCTGGGTTCCAAGGGTCTGGAAAGTAGTTCCATAGCCAGTTACAGGGTTACCAACTCTGGGACAGGAAATACCTTTAGATTTGAGGGATAGAGCCTGGGGAGGGCAGGATTTTGGGCGGGGAGGGACCTCAACAGGGTATAATGGAATTTTAATGTATTTTTATATATGTTGTTAGCCGCCCTGAGCCTGCCGAATGGCGGGGAGGGTGGGATATAAATGTAAATATAAATACATTAAAAAAATAAAATAATGCCATAGAGTCCATTAGCCAAAGTAGCCATTGTCTCCAGGAGAACTGATCTTGGTCATCTGGACATAGTTGTAATAGCTGGAGATCTGATCTCCAGGTGCTGCCTGGAGGTTGGCTTATGTTACTTTGGGGCTATGCAGTGGCAGCTAAGGTAGAAAAGCACCTCCTCCTATGCCATGTCTTCTGGGTTCCCAGAGTCTGGAAAACAGTTCCATAGCCAGTTACAGGGTTGCCAACTCTGGGTTGGGAAATACCTGTAGGTTTGAGTGGTAGAGCCTGGGGAGGGCAGGGTTTGGGGTGGGGAGGGATCTCAACAGGGTATAATACCATAAAGTCCACTGGCTAGAGCAGCCATTGTCTCCAGGAGAACTGATCTTGGTCATCTTGACATCAGTTTCAATAGCTGGAGATCTCCAGGTGCTGCCTGGAGGTTGGCTTATGTTACTTTGGGGCTATGCAGTGGCAGCTAAGGTAGAAAAGCACCTCCTCCTATGCCATGTTTTCTGGTTTCCAAGGATCTGGAAAGTGGCTCCATAGCCAGTTACAGGGTTGCCAACTCTGGGTTGGGAAATACCTGTAGGTTTGAGGGGTAGAGCCTGGGGAGGGCAGGGTTTGGGGTGGGGTGGGACCTCAGCAGGGTATAATGCCATAGAGTCCACTGGCCAAAGCAGCCATAGTCTCCAGGAGAACTGATCTTGATCATCTTGACATCAGTTGTAGTAGGTGGGAAATTTTCTGTAGGGGAAATGATGTGCTGTGGCTGGGAAACACGGTGATTTCTAGGAGATTTCCAGGCCCCATAGGGAGATGGGGAATTTATTTTACCTCAGGACACATTCAGTGACACCCACAGAAACAGTAAACTGTTTAGAATGTTAGAGGCAAAGGCCAATCAGGCCGCATATGCGAATGACCAGTTTGGTGTAGTGGTTAAGTGTGCGGACTCTAATCTGGGAGAACCGAGTTTGATTCCCCACTCCTCCACTTGCACCTGCTTATGTGACCTTGGGTCAGTCACAAGCTCTGGCACAGCTGTCCTTGAAAAATAACAGTTTGTGTCAGAGTTCTCTCAGCCCCACCCACCTCACAGGGTGTCTGTTGTGGGGAGGGGAAGGGAAAGGAGTTTGTAAGTCGCTCTGAGACTCCAAGTGAAGGGCGGGGTATAAATCCAATCTCCTCCTCCTCCTCCTTCTTCTTCTGTGTTCCAACTGGCTATTGGGGGGAGAGGAACAGCAAACTGTTTAGAATATTGGAGGCGAGACTCAGGCAAAGCAGCCAGTTGATAGGGACAGCTTCTGAATGACAGATCATGGAGCCAAAGGCTGTGGGCGTCGTGTGGAATGTTCAGGAGAGTCCATGACCAAAACAGAATTATATATAAGGAGAGATGCATACATGTCAGATAGTTCCAGGTGGTCAGCCATGTTTGTCTGAAGCAGTAGAACAAATTTAGAGTCCTTTGGCACCTTTAAAACCAACAAACATTTATTCAAGGTATGAGCTTTCATGTGCATGCACACTTTTTCAAATGTATTTTTCAAATAAGGATACTTACAACATTGGTGACTGCCTTAGTGGAGGGTGTTGTGTTTTTCCTGTCTGGCTCCTTGTGGTGAGCAGCCTGAACATTTAGCCCAGGGAATGGCTGGAAGGTTCATGAAGCCACCTTGCTGAAACTAAGCAAATCTAGGTCTTATTGGTCTCTGCATGGGAGGGGACCTGAGAAATGTGTGTGTGCTGCTTGAAGTTACATGAAAGCAAAGCGGGATATAAGTAAGTCTAAATACACCTATGACTCCAAAAAAATGACAATGATTATATAAAAGTGCTTACTGGCTGTTTAACAAAACTGAATAAATAAAGAATTAAAAATAAATAAATACACCTACGACAGGACAACTATTAGGACTGACTGTTTAGCAAAGTTAACTCTTTCCAGAGGTGTCCATAGGCTTCCTTGGAGTTCTTCGTTGTCACTTCTCTCACTGCAGGCTGATCTCCTGTGATTCTTACCCTGTCTTTATTAGATATAAACTGAGTTACCTTTGATTTCTTCTTTCTGCCTGAAGAGCTATAGCTATTCAAAAGCTAGCAAACCCTGGTCATCATTTATTGCACAGCGGTGTCAGTTGCAATGGAACTCACCCACATTCCTCCTAACAGATGAAAATGGGGAAGAAATCACATTCCAGGAATGAAGAACCTCATATTGGCTTGGCTGAACTCAGGGGTCTTTTCGTAGAAAAAGAGCTGCAGGAGCTCATTAGCATACGGTATGCTAATGAGCTACTAGGCTATTAGCATAATAGCTCATTAGCATATGCACCGCCCCCTGACATCACCAGAAGAGATGTCAGAAAGGGAAGCAAAAGGGGGGAAGGCATCTTCAAAAAAAACCCTCCCCTTCCCTGGGGGGGAGGAAGCGAAGAGAGAAGGGGTTTAAAGTTTAAACCCCTTCTCACTAGAGTTGGGCCGCAGAAGGAGGAAAGAGGGAAGGAAAGAGAGAGAGGATAGAGAGAAGGAAGAAAAAAGTGAAAGAAAGAGAAGGAAAGAGGAAAAGAAAGAGAAGGGAAGAAGGAGCGAAAGAGGAAAAGGAGAGAATGAAAGGAGGGAAAGAAAGAGGGCAAAGAGATGGGGGGAGGGGGAGGCCCCCAATTAAGCCTCCACCACTAATCCCTGTGGATCCCTCACCCTGCTCCGGCGCTGACCCGGGGAAGGGCCAGAGGGGCTCTTTTAGCCTCCCCCGGGCCGCAGCGCACTGGCGCTGGCCCGGCCAGGCAGCGACAGGCCTCCGGCGCTAGCCCGGGGAGGTAGCGGGGAGCGTCTTCTGGTCTCCCCCGGGCCGCAACGCTCCGGTGCTGGCCCAGGAGGCTGCAACAGGCCTCCTCGGGCCTCCATGGGGCCGCAACGCTCCGGCGCGGGCTCAGGGAGGCAGCAACGGGCATCCTCTGGCTTCCTCCGGGCTGCAGCACTCTGGCGCTGGCCCGGGGAGGCAGTGACAGGCCTCCTCTGGCCTCCCCGGGGCTGCAGCGTTCTGGTACGGGCCCCAGGAATGCAGCGACGGGCCTCCTTGGGCCTCCCTGGGGCCACAGCCCTCCGGCAGAGGCTCCAGGAAGGCGGCGACGGGGATCCTCGGGCCTCCCTGGGGCCGCAGCACTCCAGCGCAGGCCCCAGGAAGGCAGCGACGGGCCTCCTCGGGCCTCCCTGGGGCTGCAGCGGTCCTTGGGAAAGCAGTGATGGACCTCCCTAGGGCCACAGCACTCCGGTGTGGGCCCTGGGAAGGTAGTGACTGGCCTCCTCGGGCCTCCCTGGGGCTGCAGCGGTCCTTGGGAAAGCAGTGATGGACCTCCCTAGGGCCACAGCGCTCCGGTGCGGGCCCTGGGAAGGTAGTGACTGGCCTCCTCGGGCCTCCCTGGGGCCGTAGCGCTCCGGCACGGCCCCCGGGAAAATGGTGACAGGCCTCCCTGGGGCCACAGCGCTCCAGCACTGGCCCCGGGAAAGCGGCGACGGGCCTCCCTGGGGCCACAGTGCTCCAGCACGGGCCCCAGAAAAGCAGCGACAGGCCTCTTTGGGCCTCCCTGGGGCCGCACCGCTCCGGCGTGGGCCCAGGGAAGGTGGCAGCGGGCCTCTTCGGGCTTCCCTGGGGCTGCAGTGCTTCGGCACGGGCCCCGGGAAGGCAGCGACGGGCCGCAGCGCGGGGAGCTGGGGCAGGGCTTGCTGCCACCACCATTTTGCCAGCTCCTGGGCTTCCAGAGTGGCACTCCGGTGCGCTTCGGCCCCAAAAGACCCCTGGCTGAACTAATGTTTGGAATGTCAATCCACCACAAGGCCAGAGTAGCACCCCGCGCGCGTGCACACACACACACACACACACACACACACACAACCATTGGAAGGCCTGAACAGAAAAGTTCTTCAGTATATTTGGCTGTTGCTGCTACTGTTATTAGCCTGGCTTGTTTAAATGTAGAACTGCCAACTTCCAGATGGAGCCTGAAGATATTATTACTATATCAGATTTGCATATTTATTCGAATTTATGATTGGATTAGATTTTTTGAAAATAATTTTTTAAATTATACCTGCCCAAGCCACAGAGGGTGAAGCTAAAAATCAAAACACATTAAAATACTATATTACTTACTTTGTTAGTCTTACTTTCATGGACCACTGTAGTGGTAGTAGTTATTCAGTCACACAGTCAAGTCCGATTCTTCACAACCCCATGGACCACATCACACCAGGCCCTACTGTCTTCCACCATCCTCTGGAGTTTGCTCAGTTTCATGTTTGTTTCATCGATAACACCATCTCATCCTTTGCCATCCCCTTGTTCTTTTACCTTCAATCTTCCCTAGCATCAGGGTCTTCTCCAGTGACTGCTCCCTTCTCATTGGGTGGCCAAAGTATTTGAGCTTGTGCTTCAGGATCTGGCCTTCCTTCCAGGGAACAGTCAGGGTTGATTTCCTTTAGGATTGACTGATTTGATATTGAAGTCCAAGGGAAAAAGTCTTCTCCAGCACCATAATTCAAAAGCATGTATTCTTCAGCACTCAGCCTTCCTTATGGTCCAACTCTCACAGCCATACATTACTACTGGGAATACCATCGCTTTGACTACGCGGACTTTTGCTGGCAGGGTGATGTCTCTACTTTTTATTATGCTGTCTAGGTTTGCCATAGCTATCCTCCCAAGGAGCAGGCATCTTTTAATTTCATGGCTGCAGTCACCGTCTGCAGTGATGTTGGATCCCAGGAACATGAATTCTGTCACTGCTTCCATGACTTCCCTTTCTATTTGCCAAGGAGTGATGGGGCCAGATGCCATGATCTTAGTTTTTTTGATGTTAAGTTTCAAGCTAACTTTTTCGCTCTCCTCTTTCACCACTGTAGTATCAACCACTTTATATGCAAAATATAAGAATATTCCAGAATACACTAGGGCAGTTCTAGGGTAATTAAAATTCTTCGAATGATCTTAATGTCAGTAAGTGTTCACAATACTTTCAAATACTTTGAAGTTATTTAACAGAGTTTTCTGTTAACAACCTCTAGTCTAGAGTAACCCAGGGTCAAAGTAGAAATGACAGCTGATTTTTAAATTGCAAAAGTAGAGAAAATAATGCACTTGGGGAAGCTCTGAAAATGCCATGGGGGTAAAGTGAACTTCTCTTCCCCTGTGCTTTGCCCCCAATCTGAGTTAAGAAGCCCTGCAACTGCTATTTGGAGTTTTAAAAACAGTAGGAGATCCTCACATCTGGTTTTACCCTGAGTAAAGCAATTTAATGTAAAATGCTGTAAGCATAGCATGAATACAGAAGGCTCTTTAAAAACGGTCCTCAGACATCTAAAGATGTTCTGCGGTCAGGCAGGCAAAGGTGCCTCAGCAACATGAAGAGAATAGAGGTGATTTGGCCTTGAGGGGTGTTTTCCGTTTACAAAAGTTTTAATCTTATTGTTTCCTATAAAAAGAAACTTTAAATTAAAGCTACCATTTAAGAACATCAAGGCAGTAAAAGAAATCACTTAGTTGGGCTCTTAAGGGAGAACATTCTCCCCAGTTCCCAGACCTATTCTCAAACTTGGTGCTTTTTTGTTGTTGTAAAAAAAAAAAGTGCTAGTACTTTTATAAAAGGTTGAGCTAGTTTCTACCAATTCCTCCTCCTTCCCTCTGAAGATCCCGACTCAGCTATTCCTGAGAGTCCACTCTCTTTTTTTCTAGCTGAAGAAGAAGGTAGGTGGGGCTGAGAGAGCTCTTTCAAGAACTGCTTTTTCCAGAAAGCCACACCAGCAGCTGCATGTGAAGGAGTGGGGAATCAAACCCGGTTCTCCCAGATTTAGAGTCTATGCTCCTAACTACTACACCAAACTGGCTTTATGAGTGAGGTGGACCAGCGCATGACAATCAAGACTTGGGAGAGTCCTGAAAACATTGCTGGTACTCAGTACCAGTAAGTCACATCACTCCTCTCCAAAAAAAAACACCCCTCTCTACTCAAGCTTCTTTCCATAGCATGATTGTGAACATGGAGGAAGGCTCCTTAGTATAGAATACATGCCACTGGCCTGTCTTAAGAACAGCCAGGGGTCATTTGGGGGGGGGACGCGGGAGGACGCCATCCCCCCGGGTGAGGTGCGGGAGGGCGGGGCCTGGAGCTCCCTGCTGGTGCCCACTGGAGGTCACCGCCGGCTGTGGGGAGGACACACTTCTGGTGATGTCAGGGGGTGTGGCATATGCTAATGAGTTATGCTAATGAGTCCCCCTAGCTCTTTTTCTACGAAATGACCCCTGAGAACAGCTACACATTTATGGATGTCATAAG
>NW_015170284.1:134355-167333 GCF_001447785.1 Gekko japonicus | reverse complement strand
CCAGTTCTTCAGTCCTCTCCACCATTACTTCTGTTTCCTGTTTCCTCCATTTTTTGGAAATAACTTGGCCCTTTCTAATCACTTTCATGCCTGTCTCTTATTTTTTAATGACATCCACAGTCTCAAGTGCACTCCTAAACTGGCACTGTAGTGACCATCTACCCGAACTGTGTGGGCACTGCCCAGCAGTGCTTCCTGATAGCTGCTGTATCTCGTGAAAAATTATGTCAGAAGGTTTCCAGGCTTATGTGCTAATGATGATAACACAAAGCCTTTTATTTCAAAAGGAAAGTATTTGCCAAATAATCAGGCAATGACCAATTTAAGGTTTATACCAAAATATGATTTCTCACCTACCTCCTTTACATTACTGTGGCAAGAGCCATATGGCCAAATAGAAGTGCTTATGTCCTTTAGACAGATACCTCTTCTGCCTAGCACTGCTGGGATAATAAATGTTTAGAGTTCTGCAGCAAAATAAAGCCAATCAAATTCTTTTTGCTAGAAATTAGTATTAGCTTTCTATATCACATCTTGAACACATAGAACTGTCTTATACAGACCATTGGCCCGTCAAAGTCATTATTGTCTACTCAGACTGGTAGCAGCTCTCCAGGGTTTCATGAAGAGGTCTTTCACATCACCGACAACCTGATACTTG
Organism: Gekko japonicus; assembly: GCF_001447785.1. NCBI lineage: Eukaryota > Metazoa > Chordata > Lepidosauria > Squamata > Gekkonidae > Gekko > Gekko japonicus. The sequence goes on along the minus strand of NW_015170284.1, from coordinate 166,672 downwards.
CTGGAGGTGCTGGGGACTGAACCTGGGGCCTTCTGCATGCTAAGCAGATGCTCTATCACTGAACCACAACCCCTCTTCTATCTTCAGAAAATTGTCTTCATAACCCCAACAATAATCTGGCTACTGCATTCTGAACCAGCCCATCATGGAACACTTTACTGTAGTTAATTTGTGAAGTTAAAAAAGCATGGACCAGTATGGCCCAATCAACTGAGTCTAAGAAGGGTGAGAGTTGGTGAGTCAGAAGCAAATGATAGAAGGCTACTACACCAACCTGTTTTTCAAACAGCAAGGTTGGTCCATGAGCACTTACAAGCTCTTAATTGCTTTCCAAATGCCAGCTCCATTCCATGCACTATAAGTGGATCTAGTCCCTCTACTTTCTTGTCTGGATTCAGTTCCAGCTTGTTCAGCCTCAGACTCTTGACCATGCCTCAAAGCACTGGTTCAGAGCCAGGACAGACACATCTGGAGGCTTGGATGATAAAATAGAGAGTTAGTGTCATCTATATATTGATTATACCCAACACCGTATCTCCAGACAATCTAATTCAACAGCCTCATATAAATGTGGGAGAGTACAGGGGACATAATAGAATCCTGTCACACTCTTCAGGACAAATCCCACAATGTTGATTCTAGCCCTCTGGCAGAAACTTTGTGTTTCCAGTCCAACAGAAGAGACCAAAATCACTAAATTGCTGCTCCCTAACATCAACTTCATATTCAACCAATGAATAAGAATGGAATGTCAAAGACTACAGATAAATCATACAGTATTAAGAGGGATGACTGTCCCCTGTCCAGCTTTAAACAAGCATACTCCACCAGTGCAACAAAAGCTGTCTCAGATCTGAAGCCAGTTTGAAATGGATGAAGGACAAATATGTCATCCAAGAATCCATGGAGCTGTTTGGCAACTGCATTCTCTGTTACCTTCCCCAGAAAAAGTCAATTGGGAGGCCAATTTATAATTGTTTGGTTTGGCCTATAATTGGAGACTAGCCTTTTCCCCACATGGTTTAAAAAGTCAGGATGAGCATGGATCAAGAGCATAACTCCTGGTTGTCTCATTCCCAAGGACCCTGTCGGCATCCATTGGCAAGATCTATCTGTAAGTATTCATAACAAAAGGACAAGCAAGTGCTTCTGACAGCCCAGGTACTGGATCTTCTCTCCAAGTCACAAAGGATGAGAGAGATTTCATCAGCAAAGAATCTCTCAAGTACACTGCAGGGCTGGGAGGCCAAACTGACATCACTGACACGGTTGGGCTTAAGTTGTACCAAGTCATGAACTACGTTAAACAATTGAGGTGGACAAGATTTGGTTAATGCAATGGTGTTAGGAAAAAACTTCTTTGCCACCACCTATTATTCTAATTCCCCCTCTCCTGTCTAGAATACTATAGGTTTTTTAAGGATCCTTTTACCACTTTGAAGCTAACTGTAAGGCCCTTTCCACACTTGGATCACATCCCTGGTTCAACTCGAGACACAATACCTTGTGTTTATCCCTGGTTATAACAGCATCCATTTATCCCGGGACAAGTGTGGGGCAAAACCGGGGTGACCTCAAGATAATGTGGGGGGGGGGAAATACCCCACGATAATTACAGGGGGGAACTCACATGTAGTGTAGAATGTAAGTTCTGGGACAAGGTTGAACCAGGATTTAAGGTCTAGTGTGGAAAGGACCTAAAATATTCCTGAGATGAGAGGATTTCTTAGCACTTGTCTCTTTCAGCTGCAGAGTGTTAGTGAATCCTGAAATGGGATGTATGTTTAGTCTGGGGGAATGAGCACTGTGAAGCACATATCTCCTGCCCACGGCCATTGCTACAGGGCAATTGTGCTACTGCACTAGACTGTTGACCTTCAGGATGCAGTAGTACTCACCCAGCAACAGTATCTCACAGTCTTGCAATACTGTGCAGAAGAAGAAGGATAGCTCTGAGATAACTGTGACTGACCAAAGGGCACCCAGCTGGCTCCATGTAGAGAAGTGGGGAATCAAACCCGGTTCTCCAGAACAGAGTCCATCACTCTTAACCACTACACCAAACTGGAGGAATGTCTCAGTTGATCATCTCCGCAATCCTGTGATTTCTCCCAGGCCCATAGTATTTTGTTCTCTAAATTGACTCAGAGTTCATTCAGTTACAGACAATTCCCAAATTTGATCAAAGGCCTTGATCAAGTGATGCTCTTGTTTATTTTGCTGACTTAGTCTAACAAGTGGAATCTAGAACTAAGATAAAGTATGGAACCAATGCAGTGTAATGGATAGATTTGGGTCTAGACCAGGGAGATCCAAGTTTCAACCATGCAGCTCGCCCACTGGGTGGTCTTTGGAAAGTATATCTCAGCCTGACCTACATAGCTACAACAAGTAGAAAACTAAAACCTTCCTAACATTATTGTCTGTGTGTGCTTGGAATTGCTATAAACTTGTTCTCTTGAAATAAAATATACCTGGCTTGAGATTTTCCCTTAGAAGTCCTGCTGCAAACTTCACCTCTGTATTTATTTAGGTGATTTCCTGTAGCAGTTCTGACCCTCCTCCCCCCATTAATCATACAGCCTTTTTGCACTTGCAATTGTAAATGCTGTTAACCATGTTATACTTTGTTTATTGCGAGCCACGCAGTCTGGGAGCAGGCAATCTGTAGAAAAGAAACCATTTGAAAGTAATCATAAATATGTTGGGAGAAAAATGAAGGGATTAGTTAGAACATCAGACAGGGAACATGCTGGTTTATACCTGCTTGTTTCTAGATTAGCCCTGACACTACACAAAGCCAGAGTCTGCTGCCCAGGCTACAAATGTGAATTAATGTATTAGAAGATTTTTTTAATACTATCATATTTACACAGACTGCTACACAGCATACAAACTTAGTAAGTTTACAAGCAATCAGGGCTTACAGTGGAGCAACATCCATTACAAACATTAAAGCTGTACGCAGTATAGGAATCTAACATTACTGACATTTCCATCAAGATGCAACATAGACAGCTCTGATTGGGGACTAAGAAAGTTATAGAAGCCACTTCTCATATCTGCTTCTCACAATTTTTCTCTTCCATAGTTCCAACTGAATAGGTGGGGTAGGGGATTACAAGCACCTCAGTTGTAACTATTGTTAAACTATGGGGTGGATCCCCCTGGGGTGAGTGGGATATTTGAAAGGGGAACAAAATGTTCTGAAAAAGAACATCATTCTACTGGCCCTTGGCAGATTCTGAGACTATTTGTGGGTTTTAACTGCTTTTCGCTGCCCCTGATCACAACCCAGTCTGGGAGCTCTGAAATAGCAGATGCTTTGTTCTAGTGATGTTTGACTGGTTTGTCAAGGGGGCTGGGGATTTTGTGTTCTATTACTCTTTTAAGGGAGATGTACCAACTGACAGATCAAGGGTAGGTAATCTTTTTGCCCCCATCATCAAAGGAAATACAGTGCCTGCCTGTGAAGATGTTGGTGTGCCAGCAAACAAAAGGGTGGGAAGAAGATGAGAGTTGTGCGGGCCACAAAACTGGATGCATTAGAAGGGGAGTGACAGTGACAGTTTCTGCTCTTCAGAAAGGCAGCAGCACCTGTGCTGTCTGCACATCAGGGTATATTGAGCAGCAAGACTGCATGCCTGTGCAGTAGAGCACTAAACATGTAAGGGCTGTGAGAGCCTATTCATACTTGCTCAGCTTCAGGCCAAGGAAGAAGTTGGGGTGGCTCCTGTCTCAGGGCTGGTACAGAGAAAAGGCCAAAAGAGACAAACTGGAACCATCCTGACAGGAGGAGGACCCAGGTGAACACAATCCCTTCCCTGCCAAATATAACCTGGAGGCCCAGACTGCACCTCCAGCTGGGAGCCAGGAGGAGGCTCCAGCCACCAGGCTTAGCTTCTCCCTTCTCTGCTCCAGTACCTTGCTCGGCTGTGCCAAGCCACCTTTCTATTGCTGCCCTTCTTTGTGGCACTCCAGCATGGCCTAAACCTCTCATAGGCCTCCCTTCTTGTTGTCTTTCACCAGCAGATGAAGACCTTTTTTTGTTCTGTTTGGCATATCCCTGATAACCAGTTGTTGGTGTTTTGTCTCAGAAAGGGTATTATAGCATTGGAAAAAGTGCAGAAAAGGGCAACTCGAATGATAAAAGGGTTGGAACACTTTCCCTATGAGGAAAGGTTAAAGTGCTTGGGGCTCTTTAGCTTGGAGAAATGATGGCTGAGGGGTGACATGATCGAGGTTTACAAAATTATGCATGGGACAGAGCAGGTAGAGAAAGAAGTACTTTTCTCCCTTTCTCACAATACAAGAACTCATGGGCACTCAATGAAATTGCTGAGCAGTTGGGTTAGAACGGATGAAAAGAGGTACTTCTTCACCCAAAGAGTGATTAACACATGGAATTCACTGCCACAGGAGGTGGCGGTGGCTACAAGCATGGACGGCTTCAAGAGGGAATTGGAGAAACATATGGAGCAGAGGTCCATCAGTGGCTACTAGCCACAACTCTCAATCTGGGGCAAGTGATGCTCTGTCTTCTTGGTGCTTGGGGGGGGGCAACAGTGGGAGGGCTTCTAGTGTCCTGGCCCCACTGGTGGACCTCCTGATGGCATCTGGTATTTTTGGCCACTGTGTTACAGAGTGTTGGACTGGATGGGCTATTGGCCTGATCCAACATTGGCTTCTCTTATGTTCTCTGTATGTTTTTATTGTATTATTGTATCATGTATACTTTATTTTAGCTGTTTTTAATGGAGTAATATTTGATGTTTGCTGCCTTGGGGGCCCTATTTGGGTGGTGGCATAGAAATGTTTTAAATAAATAAATCTGCTTAGGACTGCACTGTAAGAACCCCAATACACAATACATTTCCTTATTGCTCTTGTATGTATCATTGGGAGTGAGGGGGAGTGGGGGCACATGTGCCCAGCCAGTGCATCTGCCCCATGTCTGAACAGCCTTGTGGAGATTAATATTTACCTCAGGTGTATGGTATGTGAGCATATACCTATACTGCACAGTCAATTTCTCAAGTAAATACTAAAATCAACCACATGATCTGTATACACACATTAAACCCTGAGCAGATGTTCAGAGGAGGGGAAATCGCATTGGGTAAGTGGAGAGGATATGTGCACCCTTACTACCCATCATTTATAGGGAAGTGACCAGGGAATGTGTCATCTAATCTGGCCCTGCTGTCTATTAAACTGTGGTCTGGCTGCATGATGAAGCAATTGTACAATCCCTTCACCTCATGCTTAATTCAACTCATGTTCCCTCAATCCACAAGCAGCACATCTGTTTTGTTGTGACAGAAAGTGTAAGCATACGTAGGAACTAAGAGCCCATTTAAATGTTACCTGTGCAGCTCCTATAAAAACTTTTACCTGGGATGGGACTGCATACAGATGCAATAACATTAAGTGTTCCTAACAGAGAGTTTGCCCAGTCATTTGCAGAGAATGCATGTCAGGAAGATGATGGTACATTATGTATGGACAAAAGCTTTTTAGGAAACCATACAGGATACATTAAGGTCAAGCCTGGCTGCAAGTCCCACTGAACACAGTGGGGCTTATTTCTGAGTCACCCTTTTATACTGAGCTGTAAGATGCTTTGCCTGTATGCAACACTAGAGTAACTCCGCTGAGGTGTCCTAGTTTTCCAGCACTATTTGTCCCTGTGGCTAAGATTTAATTATGTGTTTATTTGGATTTTTAACCTGTCCTATTTCCAAAGGCTGAGGGTGAGCAAAGCCAATTAGAAATAAATAACAAACAGTACTATCCTAAGCACAGTTGCACCCTTCTAGGTCCATTGAAGTCAACAGACTTAGAAGGGTGTAACCCTGTTTAGGATGGCACAGTAAAATATTTACACATTTTCCTGCTTTGTAAAAATAAAATTAGCAATTTAAGAGGATATCCACCTCATTCTCAATCACAGAGGAGATTGCCTAAATTGTATTGCTTCCAGCGGTTCTGAGTATGCTTACCAAAAATCTCTTGTGCAGGTTCTGCTGAGTCAGAGAATGGAAAATACCAGCTTGTATACAAGAAAGTGAAACAAACAAGAATAGGAGGTCTTTGAATTATAAACTACCTCCCGCTCCCATTTGCACCCAGCACTTCTATTTTTGGGCAGGAACGCACAGGAACGGAGTTCCGGCTGGCTTCACTACAGCCAAAACCTCTGTGCGACTCCGAGGCGGGCCAGAAGGGGCCCTGGAAGGATTGGGGAGACATTTAAATGCCTCCCCGTCCTTCCCTGTCCTGTCCAAGGGCCGGCTTGCCCGGGCTCCCCACAACTGCGGGGCACCCAGGCAAGCCAAGGGAAGGTATGGGGGTGTGGCCTAATATGCTAATGAGCTGTCCTGTCAGGGATGTGGCCTAATATGCTAATGAGTTTCTGATGTTGGGTGTGGCCTATTATGTTAATGAGTTCCTGCTGGGCTTTTTCTACAAAAAAGCCCTGAGCAAACTGTAGTTTGTTGTTATTTCTGAACCACAAGCTGTGATTTCAAGTAACAACTAAAAAGGAAGTCCTGGTTTGGAAGGAAGAGAGAAAACTGTAGCTTGAGGTTCACAAATAACAATATGGAAACATTTAATAACCGAGCAGCACAGAAGGCAAAGAGGGAGTGGGCCATGCAAACATAAGGATCTTCCAGGCTTATTGGCATCATGCCAAACATTGATCACTCTGTGGTTTGTTATTATGGCCTGAAAGACACCTTACTCCTTTTCAGTCTGAGCACCTCCATGCCTGAATGCCAGATATGCGTTTCACAGAGAAGTAGACTGCATACGCTCACTGTTAACAAAAATGTAAGAAGTAGCTGGTATCCTTTGAAAGAACTGTGCTGCATTTAGGGAAAACAATATACTTCTAGTGGCACAGCTATTTAAAAACTTTTTGTACTGTGCAGGATGATGGTGAAGGAAAACACTAATTCTGTTGCTTGGCAGGAAAGAAACAATATACAATTTCCCAGAAGGAAGAGTACCCTGTGAGACTCACATGAGTCTACTGTAAAACAGAACAAACCTTATGTTTCAAGGCTCCTGCCTACCTTCTGTGGCATATTCCTCTAAACTGAATTACTGTGAGAATCATGTGGGTAAGTGCAATAACAATGGAATCCTGGTTTTCAAAATTTTGCTTTTAAAAATTGGTATGTCTTACATATGTGAGCTATGAGATTCACTCAGCAACTGATAATATATTGTACAATGTCACCACATTTTTTAAACTGTATGTGTTTTGTTTTGTTTTAAATGTAGGAGATCCACAGTACAGTCCTAAAAAGAATTATACTACTCTATATCCTATAAGACTCTGCTTGTTTCTCAGCTAGTTTGTGTTGGAAGTTCTCCTCTTTTATGCAAGCTACTTGCCAACTTTTGTTTACACCGTGGATTAAGACTGGTGTGAGCAACTGTGCAGTCCATTGAAGGCTTAGATTGGTGTAACTCTGTTTAGGATTCTATTCCAATCAGTTCTTGGAATCTCCAGACATCTTCTACCAATCACACCAGCAACAATCATATTAGTGACATAGTAGATGAATTCATACATGCCACTTAAGTTGCTTTCAGTCTCCTGCTGTTGGTGTGCAAGTGTGAAAAACAGAAAGGCAGTTCTAATGTGTGAGTGATGAATACTGGGCTTCTGACATGTGAAAACCAGCAAGTTAGGTTTAAATGCTCTTGTACTAGCTTTTTGAATTGATTGATGGCTGTACAGGAAGGTTAATTTACAATCACATTCCACTTTTCCTGTGCTTTATGATGCATGTGTGATTTCAGCCCATGAAAAGAGTAATTTCTAAACCAAACCAAACCCTTCTATCCATTTCAGGCAATTGGAAATGGACCCTTATAGTTCTGAATGATTGTTTTTAGAAAACTGTGGCAGTTTGTTGTGGCTTCACCATATAACCACTACAAAACACTGTTCACATGGTTTGGCTCTGAAATCCATTCGTTACAGTAGAATGAAATTCCAAATAAGGATACTTATGATCACAACCTAAATATGTTTACCTTGAAGTAAGTAACCTTGTCTTCAATGGCATTTGCAACCTGATTTTGTGTATGATTACTCATAAGTAAAACTCACTGAGTTCAGTGGAATGTACTCCTAGAGAAGGGTGGATAGGATTGAAGTCTTAGCCAATAGTAAATAGTTGTATCCGATCACTTGTTTCTGAGGAAGTCCTCTGGTGACTTCAGGTTTTGGAAGAGGGTGGACATTTTTGTCAGTTCCTCCTGCTGCTGCAGATTCCTGTGTTGTCCCTATGCTCTTCTAGATGGTCCACTTGAGGAATAAAATTTCAGGGATCTTAATAGGTTGCACTGGGAGGTGGAAGTAGCAAATATCAGCCTGTGAGTTCCACTGTGGAAGTGGCTCTCGCCGGATACAAAGCAAAGGGTTGCCAGGTCCCCCCCTGGCCACTGACAGGGAATGGGGGGGAGTAGGGTTGCCAAGCTCCAGGTTGGGAAACTCCTGGAGGTTTGGGAGTGGAGCCTAGAGAGGACAGGGACCTCAGTGGGGTACAATGCCATAGAGTCCACCCTCCAAAGCATCCATTTTCTCCAGGGGAACTGATAACTAGTCTGGAGATGAGCTGTAATTCCAGGAGATCCCCAGGTCCCATGATCTGGAGGTTGGTATCCTTAACATACCACCAGGTTTAGGACTGCAGCCTATTGCTAACATTCCCATGTCTGTATTATCCAGCACCATTTTTTTAAAAAAACAAAAAACAGCAAGTCTCACCAGTAAAAGATGTTCATTGTTGAAAAATTCAGTGCGGGTGGGTGGATTAATGATGAATTGTTCTTTATTTATGGATTAACCTGATAGATTTATGAACTAGTGCCCAACCTTTAAAAGCTCTCAGGTATCCACAATGGTTTAAACTCGAAGCCTGTCTTAACCTGAAAATATATTGGTTATATAATGAACATAAAGAAAAATAGCTTTAAAATGGCCTGTAAACAAAAGCAGAGAAACCTTGTAACCTAGAAAAAGTTGCTTCAAAAGTGATTTGAAGAAAGTATCAAAATGGAGTTATTTTATTGAAATGCACTTGATAGGTTACATACAGTATATCTTCCCCCTCACCTCAGGTCTTTCTGACATTCTCTGGCTATTTACTCTACCGTACTGTTACAAAGAAACGAAGTCTCTAAACAGCAAAATGATTCAAAGGCCTAAGAGACTGCCAGAGAGAAAAAAGGGTATTTTCTGAATCAGTTCCCCATGAAATCGCTGAAACTCGATTTGTCCTGGGGGATAGCAGAATGGATCATTAGGTGCTTCGGAAAGCCCGTACTAGATTTTGAAGTCATCCTGCAAGCCAAAAACATCTACATTAAAATAAAAAGAAAAACACAGGGGCCCCTTTAAACTGAAAAAAAAAATAGTGGAAGTGAAAAGAATTTAATAGGAAAGGAGTTTCATTTTCTACTTTAAAAATGTACAGAAAAGATAGGTTTGAAATTGTCCTTTCCTCCTCTGGCGACTTAATCACATACAATAACTGTATAAATCAAATCTCTCCCTTTTCTCTTTAGTATGAATTAGCTCATCGTAATTAGGCCATTGGACAAATTTCCAGTTAAAATGAAATGCATCTTATTAACAGGCTAGAATATCTTTTGTGAATGTAAAGGTTAAATCATTGGTCTTATGCAAGCACAGCAGGGACCCAATTTTAGCCTCATTTTCAGTGTTTTGACCCCAGTAATTCTCATTACTTTCTCCAGCTTCCCATGTGTATAGGTTAGCAGAAGCTCCTGCCTGCTACCAGCACTCATGTTGTCTGTAGGGCAGAGAATACCACTGAGAATGCCACCCCATTATGGTTTTCATTCACAAGAGCAGCCTCTGCAAGCTAGTTTATTTATTTTATTTATTTAAATTTATATTCCACCCTCCCCTCAAGCAGGCTCAGGGTGGATCACAAACACAATATCTGGAACATATCAAAATTTTCAGTACATATTAAATATAAATATAAAACAATTAAGACAGTTTAAAAACAGCATAGATTAAAACAGGATACACTATCCTTGTGCGGAGATTTCCAGCTGGTGCCATTGGTCTCTAGATCTTCTTAGCCTGGGTCACGTGGGGATGGTAGCTTCATCAGGGGAGGCCGACAGAAAATGCCTTGGCCCTGGTTGAGGCTAAGTGGATGTCCCTTGGGCCGGAGACTACCAGCAGGTCTTGATCCACAGAGTGCAAAGCTCTCCAGGGCACACATAGGGAGAGGCAGTCCCTCAGGTATGTCAGTCCCAGGCTACGCAGGGCTTTAAAGGTTAATACCAGTACCTTGAAGCGGATCCGGTACTCAAACGGTAGCCGGTGCAATTGGCGTAGTGCCGACCAAGTGTGCACCTACACTGGCGATGCATTCAGCACATGTGCCGCTGCATTTTGCACTTTTGAGTTTCTGGATCAGCTGCAAGGGCAAACCCATGTAAAGCGAGTTACAGTAATCAAATCTGAAAGTGACCATTGCATGGGTCACTGTAGCCAAGTCCTGGGGGGAGAGGTGGGGACTAGGGAGCTAGCTGCTGGATTTACTGAAGGTGATAAAAGGCAGATCTTACCACTGTGGCAACCTGGGCCTCCATAGAAAGTGAGGCATCCAGAACCACACCCAGGTTCCTCACCTTCTGGGTGAGTTCCATAGTTCCATGATGAACAAAGTCTGAGTCCAGTGGCATCTTTATTCTACCCCGAATAAAATTTTGTTGGTCTTAAAGGTGTCACTGGACTCCAACATTGTTCTATTGCTTCAGACCAGTATGGCTACCCACCTGAATCTGGTTCCTTGATGGAAATTGTAAAGTGGGAGATCAGAAATTACATCTGAATATACTCACAAGACATGTTGTGAGAAATCGCCCATAGGTCTGTGTCTGATTTACATATCATCATTAACACATCTCTTTCATGTCCTTACATTTTTCATAACAGTAGTAGTTTGTATAAGATTTCAGATTAAAATATTATGGTACAAACCTACTCATTCAGGTGACAGATCTCATGTCTGAATTTTCCCTCTTGTAAAAAACAACAACAACCCTCCCTGAATGTAGAAAACTAGCCCATCATGGATTGATTAGGTTCTAATCATTCCTCGAGGTGCTTGCGCAGTTAGAAAGATTTACATAATCCCAACTGCCTTCTGAAGTAGTATGGTCCTGTAGTACAGCTCAGTAACATCAGTGTATTTGTAAGTACTGATATGCCTGCAAATCTGGGAGTGGCTACCGCAGGACTTAAGCGATTGTCAGTGACCCTGCTGATGTTTGTTTGTTTTGGACAAGTACCATGAAAATGGGGCATTCAACATCCTTTCCTCTCATATCACTATTCATCCATAACTCTGCTTGAGATCCTGCAAAGCCACTGTGCGGAGAGTCTGAGTCCTGAGCTAGATGATCAATGGTCTGACTCTGTATAAAGCAGCTTCATATTTCATATGTAACAATCCCAGGAGGAATTGTCTTCTTCCCAGGCAATCCTACTCACATAATTATTCCTCATATAAATGGCCCCGGAGAGTACCTCATGGTGAGTAGACGATATTATCCTTTTGTTGAATTTAAACAGTGGTGCATAACATTATGGCTTGATGTTAGCTGCCCAAGAAAGTGTGTGGAGGGTAAATATACTCAACCAAAAGTCCTTGCAAGTCTGGAATTCTGCAGCCTGATCAACTCATGTAAATAGAGTCTGTCCTCTACCTGGACTTCCACTGACCCTGGATCGAACTTCTGCTCTTTTATGCAGTCCCGGCATACAAGCACACCATGGTTTCTCTCTTCTCCAATGGCCATTATCCCTAATGCTGCATTGGCTGCCATAATGCCAGGGCTGGGGTTCCTGATCACTTTTGAAACTGTGATGTGAAGGCATGGCCATTTGTGTACATTTTATTTTAGTCATATTTTTTAAATAACTCTATTTCCAGGTGAGCTCCTTCAGTACAGTGGGAAGTACAGCATGCTCTGTTCATGCTTTGCTCATTCTCTTCCGTCCCAAAGAAGCTCCCCATCCCAGTTGGAATTCACTGCTCACACAGAGTACTTTCGCAAAGAAAATGATGGGAATAAAGGCCCAGCATGCCCAGAGAAGAGAGATGTGCAATTCTCAGAACTCACTGAGAAGAGGGATGCTTGATCACTTGCTGGTCCAATTTGCCATCTGTCTGCAAGTTGCCATCAGCACAGTTGAATGTCTGGCAAAATGTTCATCTGTGTTCAAACAGTTTGAACATGTTCAATTGTTCCTGAGAGCTGGTTGCACATGCACAGTCTCATACTGATTCCCTGCAGGTTTATCCCCGGCTTCTGTCTGTGCCCCCCCACCCAGGAAAAAAAGAAAATAAAACTTTTCACAGTAACTTACAGATGTAAGGTATCCCCCTTATGGTTGCTTGGCTCAGTGTTTATTAATGCCAAAGACAGACAAAACGTCTGGATCAGTTTGCACAGATACATCTTGTACCGCCTTGTAGGAACTGTAGTTTTTAAGAGTTTCTCTGTCACCACGAAATTCTTATTGGTATGACTTGTATGGCTAATAAAAGTGATGCGGCTGCATGCCGTGTTTGTCCACGGGAAAGATAGGCAACCTGTTTATTTTGAGAATACCTTGAACGAGTGCAATGTTGTACTGCTTCATGGGATTTGTAGTTATTTTTCATGCACCAACATGATAGATATGGCTACTTGCACAGATGTAAAGATCAGCATGCATAGTGGTCATTCAAACAATGTATTCCTGAGCAGGCACAAAGAGAAGGTGAACCTAAAGAGATCTATGCTTAAAAATTAGCTCAATTTAATGGCCCAAATATGATCCTGAGTAGTGCATGCCTTACTTTTATGAATGTGATGGAGAATGTTCACGCAGTTCACTATACTGTTGTAAAAGCTACTGCAAATTACAACTCCTATGTTACAAGTGTTCTTTATTTGCCAAGACTCAACTTGTCCATTTATTTGTTTATTTCATTTATATCCCACCTTTCTCCCCAATGGGGATCTAAAGCAACTTACATAATTATCCCCTCCTTCATTTTATCTTCACAACAACTCTGTGAGGTAAGTTAGGCTGAGAGTATATGAATGGCCCAAGGTCACCCAGCAAACTTACCAGTTTGGTGTAGTGGTTAAGAGCGGCGGACTCTAATCTGGAGAACTGGGTTTGATTCCCCACTCTTCCACGTCCAGCCAGCTGGGTGATCTTGAGTCAGTCACAGTTCTCTTAAGAATAGTTCTCTCAGAGCTCTCTCAGCACCACCTACCTCACAGGGTGTCTGCTGTGGGGAGAGGAAGGGAAGGAGATTATAAACTGTTCTGAGACTCTGAGTGAAGGGTGGGGTATAAATCCAACTCTTCTTTTTCTTCTTCTTCCATGGCAGAGGGGGAATTGCACTTTGGGCCCCTCAGATCCTTGTCCTGCACTCTACCCACTACACCACACTGGTTGTCTCCCTTGACCCTGTAGTGTAAGAAGCAACTTAATGCTGGAAAGCTTGCAGGAAGTCTGCAAGTTTGAGTAAATATCAAGGTGATCTGACAAGGGGTTCAGTTTGCCCATAAATTAGCAGTTGATCATGGTAAGTTTGAATGCCAGCCACACTTCTGTCTAAATTCACAGTATCCCTGATTGGGATTACTGTACCTGATTACTGTATCTTTCTTACTAAATTCTTTTATGGACCTTTGGAGTCGAGGCCAGAATGTGTCACCTGCTAGTCCCGGTGAGGCTAGATTCCAGGTCCGGAGGCAGAAGCTGCATGAAAGACTGAATAACAAAATAAACCTTCCTTTTGTTTTCTGTGAACGTAGTACATACTAGTCCTTGGAATTCAGCTTTTGAATTGGCTGGGGAACTAATACACATCCTTCCATATCAGTTTAGTTCTAATCTTTGACATTCTACTCGTTCCCTGTAACCAATATCCAGGATTTTTCTGCTTTGACCTTCCAAGACTTACCTTCTGTCAAATTCCATCCATGCTTGTCTACTTTATTCAGGCTTCAAATTAGTTCCACAGACACCATCCATCATAATGAAGAGAGGTGTTACAACATTATTTAGTCTTCACAATTGTGTCTCATCACTTGTCCAAGGAGTTTAGGGTAGAATATATGGGATTGCCCCATTTTATCCACAGAATAACCCTATGAGGTAGATTAGGTTGAAAAAGAATAGGTGGTCCAAGATATGGGGACAAGGCAGCCACCCCTCCATAAAAACTCCTTTTTATTTATGACAAAGATAAAATCCCCAGTCATCTCCCTAGTTTGGTTGTAAGTGGGAAACTTTACCTAAATAATAATTTTTTTAATTACTTATTCATTTACAAAATTTACAACAATATTCACTGCCTAGGGACTTACCCCAAAACTCCCTCAGCCCTTTATTTTTTGTACCCAGATAAATCTCATTTTTTTAAAAAAAACTTGGAATAAATTGTGGTTATGTTTTATTTGTGAGTTCTCAGCACATGCCAAGGGAACCCTTCATTCATTCATTCATTCATTCATTCATTCATTCATTCATTCACAACATACAACAATGTTCACCCAAGGCAGCAAACATTAAAACAAAACATGAAAACAAAAAGACACACAAACAAGGAAGAGGACTAATAAGTATTAGTGAGGGCATGACAACAAAACAAGAAAGTCTCTACCTTCTCATTAAAGAAAACAACAGGGGGACAGACAAATCTCCCTGGGGAAGCAGTTCCAAAGTTTCAGTGCCATGACTGAGAAGGCTGTTTCTTGGGTTGCCATCCATCGAGCCTCAGATGGTGGGGGCACTTGAAGCAAGGCCTTTGGAAATGATTGGAGTGGTTGGATAGGTTCATATGGGAATAGGCGATCCTTCAGTATGCTGGCCAAGCTGTATAGGTGTCAGGAACTTTAGGCAGGCAACATCACACACTCAGGCTTCTTCAGAAGATAAGTGTTTATTTGGTAATTCCAGTACTAAAGTAACTCGTATACAGCTTGTGTTAGGAATGGCCTGTAATATGATGGCCACTGACTTATAGGACATTCAAACTGCCCCCACCCCATTTGCAAAAGCCAATAGTTAGTTTCCACGCGCGTGGGCAAAGCTAGCCTAAACTGTTACTTTTCCCAGGCCTGGTGATTTACAGACAGAATACCCACCAAGGTCATTTCTACAGATAGCCAGCTGTGCGGGACACGGAAGAGCTGGTAAGGCAGAGGAGGGAACCCCCTCCACATTCCAACTCTATGACAGGGCTACCTTTAAAGGTCAATACCAGCACCTTAACTTGGGCCCAGAAGCAAACTGGGATGGAAGAAGACTGGAATAATATAGTGCCTCCAGTCTATTCCAGTCAGTGTTCTGAACACAGCATTTTGTACCAACTGGAGATTCTGGACAGTCTTCAAGGGCAGTTGCATGTAGAATGTATTGCAGAAATCTAATCTAGATGTTATCAGGGCATATGCCACAGTGGCAAGATCTTTCCTGCATAGGAACAGTTGCAGCTGGCTCACCAATCAAAGCTGGTGAAAGGCACCCCTGGCCAGCACTGCCACTATCCAACAGGAGGCCTGGGTCTAGCAGCAGCCCCATGCAGAACAGGAGATATCCTAGTTCCTGACCTACTCCCCACCAGTAGCAACTTTTTTTGTTAGGATTAAGTTTCAGCTTGTTAGCCCTCATCCATCCCAAAATTACCTCCAGACAGCTGTCGATGGTTTCTACAACCTCCCTGGGATCTACTGGAAGCATGAGAGAGTTGTATGTCCTCCACAAATTGGTGGCAACTAGGGATGGGCATGAACTGGGAAAATGGAGGTTCATCCTGGTTTGTGGTTTGTGAGGGCACATGAACCACAAGCACGCCAGTTCACCTGAACTTCGACGAACCTTCTCTTTAAATGGAACCTTCCCTTTGTTGAGCCATTTCAGTGATTGCTTTCACACCCTCCCACTTCATCCCTAGTGGCAACTTAGCCCACATCTCTGGATGACCTCTCCCAATGGGTTCACATAGAAGTTCAAAAGCACAAAGGGACATGAAAGAACAAAGCAGCAATCCCTCAGCTCCACGCTCTAAAGCCTACCTTCAAGGTAGGACCAAAAGCACGGTGAAACAGTACCTCCCAGTCCCTGATTAGGTAGGGCATTCATAAGCCATCAAAAGGTATGGGGGAAATTAGGTTCTGCTACCAGCTGGCCAACTTCAGAGGACGGCGGAAGACAGGAGGGCCTGGCGGGAGCTGGTCCATGGAGTCGCAAAGAGTTGGACCCGACTGTGCGACTGAACAACAACAACAACAACAACAACAACCAGCTGGCCACAAGGCTCAATGGGAAGGTGGATACCATACACCAGAAAGGTGTACACAGAAGTCATCAAAGTCTGACACTTCCAAAAGCCTAGCCAGCCAGCAGAATGAACTTTGTATGGTTTCCTTTACACCTTTTGATTGGCCCATAAATGCTGACCAAGTGAGAGGAAGAACGTCAGTTTCCCACTGAAAATTATGCCAGTGTTATGACTGGGTAGGAGGTTTTGAACTGTCTGTAAGAGGAGACCTCAAGCCCTTTATCTGTTCTTGACCATTGCTGGAGGTGCAAGGAAGGCAGAACTGTGATTCTTATCACATTGACAACAAGGTATTTTAGAGTATTTTTAATTTCCTTTGTGGACTTTGAATCCTTTTGGCTTCCAATTACATCTGCACTTATTTCAAACTCCTTTAGCCTTTTATTTTTTGTGCCCAAATAAATCTCTTTTATTTTACTTGGAATAAATTGTGGCTGTGTTTTATTTTTGAGTTCTCGGCACATGCCAACAGACTTCCTTCCTTCCTTCCTTCCTTCCTTCCTTCCTTCCTTCCTCCCTCCCTCCCTCCCTCCCTCCCTCTTCTATCCATCCCTCCCTCTCCTATCCATCCCTCCCTCTCCTATCCATCCCTCAGAGTGGGGCTCAGGGCAGCTAACAACATAACAATACAATAGCAATAACAATAACGAAACCATAATTTCAATTCAATATACTACAGTTACTGTAGGGAAGCAAGGAAGGGATTATCCTTCCATTGCAGGTTACAGGCATTCTTTTCCCTCCCCCAGCTGGATTCAAAAGGGCCACTATTCTGAGCCAAAAACGTGGGCTACAGTGGTTAGTTTGTCTATGACTGCTCAAGGCAGGAGGGACACTTTCACTTTGGGGGTCCCCACCTCCTTCACCATATGCAAACACAATCCCCTCTTTTAGGTAACCACTGCACAAGATTAACTGTGGGGATTCGGCTTCCACTGATCCCAAGATCAGTGTTCTGTTTTCTACACCGACTTATTTTCCTGTTTCATAATGTGATTTAGGCACCACCAAAATGTGATCTTATCTGAGTACCAAGGTGAATACTGACCTTCAGATGATCCTCTCACTAATTTAAGTAATGCTTGAAGGCTTCAAAATGCGGCTAAGAGACCTTCTGAAAAGTTCGTTCTTGATCTTCTGTAGAGTTCTGAACAGCAAAAAATGGAAGCTGGTTCTTCTGTATTATGCTGGATGAAATAAAAATGGCTATTTTACAGTATTGTTTCCAATGCAATGTGCTTTATAATATTGTTGTGCAACTCATCATGCACACTAATTTTACACTAGCTATCATAAATAGCATTAGGACGGTAGAGATCCTTAGTCATGTTTCAGGCAAAACAACATCTCTGTTAAACAATATCAGCTCAATAAGTAAAATATGAATAACTGGATCATACACTGTGCAAACTAAACCACAGAATGAAAATGAAATGCTAAGTTATTTGAGCACTCCTCAAACCCAATTTAAATTTCATCCACTGCTGAGACCTCCATTTACTGGCATCATAACTAATAACAGAAATGTTGCTGAAACATCAGTTTTTGCAAGGAGCCCATTAGGAGAATGAAAAAAATAGAGACATCATACAAGAAAATCAGTCTTTCCTTTTAAAAATACCACACTGTAGAAGCTCCTTACATAAATGCACAAGGACGGTGGGTGAAAATAATAGCAATGTATTGAATTGGCTGTTTCAAAGCATGCCCAATAATCAAAATTTCATAGTTACTATTTTGGGATTTCTTATGGCCAGAACTGGTCCAGCCAATAACTGACCGTACAGTAGGTCAAAGTTGAAAAAGCAGAAGAATCTAATGAAGTGTCCCCACATTTAATTTGCTCATCTGAAATCAACTGTAGTACATCAGCAAGTTAAATTACTTTCAATAATATGTGGTAGTGCTTTCACATGGATAGCCAATGCAAGCCCAAACTCATCAGATCTCGGAAGCCAAGCAGGGCCGACCCTGGCAAGTAATTGGATGTGAGACCTCCTTGAAATACCAGCAGTTGGGAGGACAGGGGCAGGTAATAGTAAGCCACCTGTTTGAAACATCCAAACCCCACTAGGGGTCACCAGAAGTCAACTATGACTTCCATGCGCGTGTGTGCACACGCACACACAAACACACATACAGTACTCACCAAAAAGAATATGTGGTAGCAGCTGGTTATGAGCAGTGTTCCCTCTACGCTGAGTTTGTGTGAGCTAGCTCACAGTTTTTTAGCCTCCAGCTCACACATTTTTGTCTTAGCTCAGCAAGGATGGTCCAGAGCAAACTAATGTATGCAGTAGCCAAATCGCTTGCTCACAACTTTAATACCAGTAGCCTACAAAGTAGAATTTTTGTTCACAAGACTCCACAGCATGGAGGGAGCATTGGTGATGAGACAGATGTATTCATTGATGTAGAACTTGTAAACATAGAGAAAACATGGCAGGTTATTTTACCACCAAACTTCTTTTTTGTTGTTATTCAGTCACACAGTTGAGTCTGACTCTTCATGACCCCATGGACCACATCACACCAGGCCGTCCTGTCTTCCGCCGTCCTCTGGAGTTTGCTCAGTTTCGTGTTTGTTGCATCGATAACACTATCTAACCATCTCATCCTTTGCCATCCCCTTTACCTTCAATCATTCCCAGCATCAGGGTCTTCCCCAGTGAGTGCTCCCTTGTTATTTGGTGGCCGAAGTATTTGAGCTTCAGCTTCAGTATCTGGCCTTCCAGGGAACAGTCAGGGTTGATTCCTTTTAGGATTGACTGATTTGAACTCAAGAGTCCTCTCCAGCACTATAATTCAAAAGCATCTATTCTTCAGCACTCAGCCTTCCCTATGGTCCCACTTTCACAGCCATACATTCCTACTGGGAATACCATCACTTTAATCATATGGACTTTTGTTGGCAGGGTGATGTCTCTACTTTTTATTATGCTGTCTAGGTTTGCCATAGCTTTCCTCCTAAGGAGCAGGTGTCTTTTAATTTCATGGCTGCAGTCACCATCTGCAGTGATCTTGGATTCCAGGAATATGAATTCTGTCACTGCTTCCATGACTTCCCCTTCTATTTGCCAAGGAGTGATGGGACCAGATGTTGAGTTTCAAGCCAACTTTTGCACTCTCTTCTTTCACTCTCAATAAGAGGCTCTTTAGGTCTTCTTCACTTTCTGCCATTAGTGTGGTGTTGTCTGTATATGTGCGGTTGCTGATGTTTTCCCTGGCAATCTTAATTCTGGCTTGTGATTCGTCCATGCTGGCATTTCACATGATGTAGTCCGCATATAAATTAAATAAGCAGGGTGACAACATACATTTTCCTATGCTAAACCAATCAGTTGTTCCATGTCTGTTCTAACTGTTGCTTCTTGACCCTTATATAGGTTTCTCAGGAGACATGTTGTAGTGGAATACTGTGGAAGATTATTGTATGTCAAGGAGGCATGTGGTGAGCCACACAGCCCTTCTCCAGGTGAATAACAGTCTCAAGGCAGCAGGGGATTAAGAGCATCTGGTAGTAGGGGTGCACTATAAGAGTGGGCGAGGTCTCTGAATAGAACCAGCAGAAGAGCTACAAGCAGAAGATCTCATTTGTGGAAAGACAGCAAGCTGGTGGGAAGGCAGCATACTACAGTCCAGGAAGCAAGCTACAAGCAAGGCAGACAGCAAAGGCTTGGTGGCTGCAATCCGGGTGTTTGTCTTGAGAAGGCTTCTACTCCAAGTTATTATTGTTGTTTAGTTTGTGCTGAATAAAAGCTGCATTTTCTGTTCCAAATTGCTTGTTGGAATCCATTCGAACCATGGGTAACACAATTGGCACTTATCTCATTATAACTCATTTATAACTCCTGATCATTCCCTGAGAAAATAGGGGACGGTTTGGGAACAAGCAGAGTTTGAATTGAACAGCTGGCCTCTGGGGGCAGGCCAGACACCACTCCAGAGGATGGTGGGTTTGAAGGTGCCTACCCCAGTGCCACATGTAAAAGTTTGGAAAGTTCATCCATATGGTATGTTACCTATTCGGGCCACACCTGACAGTGCAGGGGCAGATTTGGTAACCCCAAAGGCAGTGACTATTCCTGCAAGGGGGCAGGTGGCCATTCCTCTAGGGATTGGGGTCACAGTCCCTCTTGGAACTTATGGTCGTATTGCTCCGCAATCTGGCCTAGCCCTCAAGGGTCTCCAGGTGTTAGGAGGGGTGGTATATCATGATTACCAGGGAGAAGTACAAGTAATTCTGCATAACACCAGTCCACATGATCTAGAGTGTAAAGCAGGTCAACGTATTGCTCAACTGATCTGTGAAAAAAGTACATATGCCTGATATACAGGAAGTGGCAGGCCTAGGGCAACCTACTATAAGAGGAGGTAGAGGATTTGGATCCACAGATGTTGACTTTACATCAGGGCAAAAGGTTTGGGTTGTATACCCAGACAAACCCAACCAAGCAGGAGAGATTATTAGTAAAGGACCAGGAGCCATGTATTGGGTCATGGTGAATAATGCTGCTTTCCCAATATGCCTGGATGTGGCAAAATTAAGAAGAAAAGAATGACTTAACTTGTTTTCTTTTTCTTTTTGGACTGCAGTGCCCTTAAGACTTCCTCGATGGCTGAAGGCTGTGAATGAGGGAATAGGGTTTTAGGGAATGCAAATATGTCAATAATCAAACCCTGAGCTGAAAAGGAAACCATGGATGAAGGTTGTGTGGTCACCAAGGGGTGAAGTGTAGTGGAATACTGCGGAAGATTATTGAATGTCGAGGAGGCAGGTGGTGAGCCACACAGCCCTTCTCCAGGTGAATAACAGTCTCAAGGCAGCAGGGGATTAAGAGCTCCTGGTAGTAGGGGTGCACTATAAGAGTGGGCGAGGTCTCTGAATAGAACCAGCAGAAGAGCTACAAGCAGAAGATCTCATTTGTGGAAAGACAGCAAGCTGGTGGGAAGGCAGCATGCTACAGTCCAGGAAGCAAGCTACAAGCAAGGCAGACAGCAAAGGCTTGGTGGCTCCAGTTCGGGTGTTTGTTTTGAGAAGGCTTCTACTTCAGGTTATTATTGTTGTTTAGTTTGTGTTGAATAAAAGCTGCATTTTCTGTTCCAAATTGCTTGTTTGAATCCATTCAAACCATGGGTAACACACATGTGAGGTGGTCTGGTACTCCCATCTCTTTAAGGACTTGCCACAGTTTGTTGTGATGGACACAATGGTCCCATCCACACGAGGGGATTTGGGCCAGTTGCGGGCCAGTTCGGGGGCGGATCAAAGCAGCGCGATCACACCACAACATCTGGGAAGCATCCTGCTTCCGCACCCGAACTGGCCCTTTTCCGGGAAAAGCCGGCGCAAGGTGAACCACCTACCTTGGTGGTTCAAATGGACGTGGCGCGGCAACCGGGGCATTTGATCGCCGGCGCGTCCTTGCGCCGGCTCAACCCCGGCCCAGAGCCGAACTGCGCATGCTCGGACATGCGCAGTTCGGCCGGCTCCCATTCGGGCCGTGTTTTCTCCCCGGCGTTTGATCGCGCCGGGGAGAAAAGGCGCAGCGGCCAGGTGATCCGTGGGATCCCGCTGCGGCGCCTCAACGTTGGCGCGGATTTAAAAGCCGTGCCTTAAGAAGCTTTTCCCCTGCCGTGTGGCAGGGGCCAATCAAAGGCTTTAGTGAATGAAGCAAAAGTAGATGTTTTTCTGGTACTCCCTTGCTTTCTCCATAATCCAGCAAATGTTGGCAATTTGTTCTCTAGTTCCTCTACCTCTTTGAAACCCAGCTTGTACTTCTGGCAGTTCTCTATCCATGTACTGCTGAAGCCTAGCTTGCAGGATCTTGAGCATGACCTTGCTAGCATGTGAAATGAGTGCAATGGTGTGATAGTTTGAACATTCCTTGGCATTGCCTTTTTTTAGAATTGGAATGTAAACTGACATTTTCCAATCCTGTTGCATTTTCCAAATTTGCTGGCACATTGAGTGCAGCAGTTTAACAGCATCATCTTTGAATAGCTCAGCTGGGATACTATCATCTCTGCTAGCTTTGTTGTTACTAGTGCTTTCTAAGGCCCATTTGACTTTGCCCTCAAGTATGTCTGGTTCTAGGTCAGTGATCACACCGTCATGGTTGTCGAGGACATTGAGATCCTTCTTGTATAGTTCTTCTGTGTATTCTTGCCATCTCTTCCTAATGTCTTTTGTTTCTGTTGGGTCCTTACCGTTTTTTTCCTTTATCATGGCCAGCTTTGCCTGGAACATTCCCTTGATTTCGGTGTGGCCTTTGTAGTCTACAAGAGAGTGAAAAAGGCAGTAATGGGATACAACCTCAAGAACAACAGAATGATCTCGGTCCCAATCCAAGGCAAACCATTCAATATTACAATAATCCAAGTCTATGCCCCAACCACTGATGCAGAGGAGGCTGCAATGGACCTGTTCTATGAAGACCTACAACACCTCCTAGAAGTAACATTAAAAAAAAAAGTTGTCCTTATCATCATAGGGGACTGGAATGCTAAAGTAGGGAATCAAAAGTTAACTGGAATAACGGACAAGTTTGACCTTGGAGAACAAAATGAAGCCAGGCAAAGGCTAACAGAATTTTGTCAAGAGAACACGCTGGTCATAGCAAACATTCTCTTCCAACAACCTAAGAGGAGCCTCTACCAATGCTCCCTCTAAGCTTTGGAATCTTGTGAGCAAAAATTCTACTTTGTGAGCTACTGGCATTAAAGGTGTGAGCAAGTGATTTGGCTACTGTATACATTAGTATGCTAAGACAAAAAAAGTGTGAGCTGGAGGCTAAAAAACTGAGCTAGCTCACACTAACTCAGCTTAGGGGGAACACTGGACTGTACACATGGACATCACCAGATGGGCAACACAGAAATCATATTGATTATATAATTTGCAGTCAAAGATGGAGAAGCTCTATTCAGCCAGTAAAAACAAGGCCTGGAGCTGACTGTGGCTCAGATCATGAGCTACTCATTGCAAAATTCAGGCTTAAAATGAAGAAAGTTGGGGAAACCACTAGACCATTCAGGTTTGACCTAGATCACACCAAACTTCAGAAGGGTTTAAAATATTGGCTTGGATCAATTGTGACTTTCTTGCCTCCTGGTTCTATCACAGCACAAAATTCTCCCTGAAATGTTGTTCCTGGAAGCTATGACAGCAGGGTCCACAGCTGCCATCAATTTCCATCCTAAAAGTTGATCCAAATCCATTTTGCAAAAAGGCCCAAAGCCCCCCCCCCCTGCCACAACCTATTTACTGGTATGTGAGTGTGGAATTTCCTTCATTTTGATAAGGTGACAAATCTAGTTCTTCCTAGTTGAATCATTTTGCTAATGGATGAAAATGTCAATCTTTTCTGCCCTCAGTAGGTGAAATACGCAGTTGCTTATCTCCATCAAAAGGGATGGCTCTGCTTCAGGGCTTTTTTTCTGGAAAAAGAGGTGCCGGAATTCTAAAGAGGGAAATGAAGTTTTCAATCTGTATACTGAAAACTCACGAACCTTTAAACATTTTAAAAAGAATTTTGTTGAAGAGGTTCCATAACTCCATTCCAGCACATTCCCCCAGAAAAAAAAGTCCAGCTCTGCCCTGACCCGGATAGCCGAAGCAAGCCTGCCCCTCTGCAGCCTTCCCGGCTCTTCCAGGGAAGCTGTCCTGCCACTTCTGGTCAGTTTCACTCCCACCAATACGAAGGGGGAGGGCAGCTTTCCTTTCTTTTTCCCTCCTTCCCCCCCCCAGGGGGGGGGGGGGGAGAATGGGGAAGGAAGGAGAGAGACAGAAGGCATACCTTCTCTCTCTCTCTCTTTGCTGCCCCAGCCTCCCCACCCCTGCAGGAAAGGGAAGCAACCCTGCAGCTTCTGGTCAGTTTCACTCCCCTCCCATCAGCTGTTTAACCTAACAGCTGATGGGAGGGGAGTGAAAATGACCAGAAGCCGCAGGGTGGCTCTGTAAGGGAAGGGAAGGCCCTTAATGACCTGCCACCCCCTCCCCAATTTTCTTGCTACAGGGCTGCTCCCGGCTTTATATCCAACACCAAGCAGTGGGGAAAAAATCGTTGAAAATACTTTTGGGGCTTCTTTATGTTTTCTGCTTTAAAAATGCCCTGTGAATATCTGATTTACTTTCATAATTGCTTTCTTTCTTTAAAAAAAAATTACTGTGGAATTACTGATGCACCTACCCCTGTGTTAACAACCTTAGATATGCTATCAAAGTTTGTTCCTTGGTAATACTGGGGTTTCTTTTGCTCTTTGTATAGAAAGCTTAGATTAAGGGGTGCTACAGTCAATCCTAAACATGTCTACTGGGAAGAAAGTCCCATTTTTAAGATTACAGCATCAGTCATCTAAAAACAAATAGCAAGTGGCAGCCAATGGTAAAAGGTTGTTTGTAATGTTTTAAGAAAGGAATGCAAGAACAAATACTTTGCATATTCCCAGAGGCCTGGGACAATTTCTCCAGCATCCTTTCCACCACAGAGGCAAGTGGCCAACAAAGAATGGATAAAGTATGTTTATGTCCGCAATGGAAGGACCAGGTTTTTATTGTGAGTATGGTACATGATTTAAATTTGCCCTGCAATTGTTAAATATACAGTTTACATATTTTACTATTATTGAGGCACACTAATGAAAGTTATTTCCATACATATGCAAATATATTCTTGAATGAGGAAAAGATGCAATAGGTTTCTTTGTAGAACCAGAGGAGAGAATAATGAATATGATGAATGTAGGTTGATGCTTCCTTACCAGGACATTACCAACTGCATGTGGCTGACCCAGGAAGTTTGAACATCCCAGCCTACATCTCAATCCTTTCTAACTGCCAGATTGCCAAAATAAAAGAATTAAATGACCCCCCAGACCAATTTTAGTAGATTCAATATTTTTAGAGTCCTGCTTTATAGCATTCCATCTGGATGTCCAGTACTGGCACTGTTGTACTCTGACCATTATTGCCATT
This sequence comes from Gekko japonicus, assembly GCF_001447785.1. Taxonomy (NCBI): domain Eukaryota; kingdom Metazoa; phylum Chordata; class Lepidosauria; order Squamata; family Gekkonidae; genus Gekko; species Gekko japonicus. Next base: position 141,280 of record NW_015170284.1, on the reverse strand, counting down.
TCGCGGAAATGTCTGATGAGAGTGAACTAGAGTAAGTTGTGCATAGGGTTAAATTTGGTAATTCCATTTGACCAAAAATAAGCTTGTGGCCACCTGGATCTCAGTGCCCCTCACTATGTCAGAACATTCAGTTTTCTCGTATAACACACTATAATGAAATTACTGCACATTTTTGCTTACTTGAGGGGTCTTCTATTTTTCATCCCGCTGCTCAAATGTGTTTAAAGCTCTCACTATCAAAAGTCTAAGAGTGGCTCAGGAATCAAAGTCATTTTTTATGCTAAGGGCCTTATTATTAGCAATTGCATTCTTCAGTTGCCTAGCAAAGTACTTCTTGTCCTCCTACTGCAAGCCTGGAGTACAGTGATCTGGAGTGACCTGGAATGAACGTGGCACTTTCAGGGCACCTAGAAACAGCACTACCTAATATGCTTCCCTCTCTCTGCAAGGTTGGCACCTTTGATGGCCACATTTGCCTAACAGAGCTACTGTGGTGCAAAAAGGGGAAACTGCTGTTCAGAAAAAGCAGTCAAAACTTTACAGTGTGCATGCGTGTTAATAGGGCCCTGCATTAGGGATAAAGGAAGGAGCTATGAAAAGATAAGCTTACCATTTTTCTCCTGACACATAATTTATCACATTTTACAGAATCATTGCAGATTCTTTGGTTTATGGATTGTGGGGCTGGATCCCATGGATCTGTACTGTTAGTGGTACCACTTTCATGTGGTGCAAGCAGCCTGTCCCCTATTGAAGAGGCTCTTGAACCACAGAAAAGCCTCCATGTACCACAGGGAAGTGCCACTGATAGTAAACCAGTCCATGGGATCCAGCTGTTTTTTCCTGTCTGATGGACAATCCATAGTAATTGCCCATCTTCAGATTCAATATCATCTCTGGAAGTATAATAATGCCATGGGAACTCTTCTGAGTTTTTCCACAACTGTCTTGCTCTGTTATAACCAAGGATCATTTTCACAGGGACCACTTTTCTGATATCTGCCAGGTTGGACTCCTGACGACTTTCACAATGTCAGAGTGAGAAACTCCTGTGTGTGAGATATTTGCTTGCTTTTGTTATATGGTATCTTTGGGGCATATCTACCATTTGCATATTTAAATGAGATTGATTGATTGTAAAAAAAAACAACAACACAACCCCATACTAGCAACTGGACTTTTGTAATGAAACTGGATGTATGTATGTTGGTTTTGTTTTTTTTAAACTAACAGAAGAAGCATAGTTCCTGGCATGGTGGATCAGAGGGTTCATAGGGTGTTGAAGGCCACCATGTTGCCTGCATGTGTTTCATTGACCTCACGGCAACTCCCATATGATCTACAGGCAGGCTGGCCCTATTGATTGATTCACTGGTGTTCAAGTTAATACTTTTAAAATTCTCACACTGTTCCCAAATATTATTAAGAGCAGCTGTTGCCACCGATTCCTCCATATGGGTTGGGGTCTATGTGTTGCAGCCAGCTATTTTCAGAGACATCAGGACAGACAGTAACGTGACCCATTAGATCATTGATTACCTTGTCTATCCCTATGCCAAAGCTTAACTGAATGCCTGTCTCTCTGCAAAATTGGGGAAATATGTTAAATTAATCCCTGAAAAGCATTCAGTGTCAGAAGGCATTCAGTCTCTGAAGACATTTCAGCAGCACAATATGAGTTCACTACTGGAATTTGTCTGTGAACATGAGTTACTACCAAGCCTACTAGGGATGTGCATTTGGCTAAATTGGAGCTGGAAAAATATCTACAAAATACCTTATTAGTATTTTTTGGATATTGGTTCAGCTGGATACAGATTTCAGTTATTGTCCAGCTATCCAAAATAGCCAAGCTTCCCAAATCCCTAAAATATTCAAGATTTTCAGGATTGTTGGATAGTTGGACGTAAATGACATTTAAAGGGATTGTGGTCCCTTTAAATGCCTTCTCCGAGCTGTGCAACTCCATGGTGAGTGAACGCCAGTGTTTAAAGGGTTCACAATCCGTTGAAATGCCTTCTGGATGGACTCGCCACTTGAAAGATGTTTAAAGGGACTGTGAGCCTTTTCAATGCCTTTGGAGTTCACTTGCTGCGGAATTGCATGGCTTGGGGAAGCCCTTTAAAGGGACTGATCTCTTTAAATGTCTTTCCCCCCTCCCCTGTAAGCAATGGAGGATAGGGTACCTTCTTTGAGGGCCCATAGAATCGGACCCCCTGGTCCAATCCTTTTGAGACTTCAGAGGTTTTTTTAGGAGAGGCACCAACACCTATGCTGTAAATTTGGTGTCTCTACCTTAAAAAAAGTTCCCCCCAGAGTTCCAGATACCCCTGGATCATTTCTCCAATATATCCTATTGGGGATCATTGATTACAATAGTCCCCATAGGGAATAATGGAGCAAAAAAAACGGGTTTTCCAAATCCCAATACCATACTCTTATTGGGATTTGGTAATATCGGAACATACCAATATTTTTCGGGTTTACTATACTCGGACCGAAAAATACCTGGGTTTTTTTTGCATACCCCTAAAGCACACCCCTAAAGCCTGAGAGCCAGTTTGGTGTAGTGGTTAAGTGCGCGGACTCTAATCTGGGAGAACTGGGTTTGATTCCCCACTCCTCCACTTGCACCTGCTGGATGACCTTGGGCAAGCTGTAGCTCTGATAAGAGCTGTTCTTGAAAAAGAACAGTTTCTGTCAGAGCTATCTCAGCCCCACCTACCTCACAGGGTGTCTGTTGTGGGGATGGGAAGGGAAAGGAGTTTGAGACTCCTTTGGGTAGTGAAGGGCGGGGTATAAATCCAATCTCCTCCTCCTTGTCTTCTTCAACTGCGTCTTCTTCTTCGTCTGCGTCTTCTTCTTCATCGTCTGCTTCGTCGTCGTCGTCGTCTTCGTCGTCTTCTTCATCGTCGTCTTCGTCTTCATTGTCGTCGTTTTCTTCGTCTTCTTCATCTTCGTCGTCTTTGTCGTCTTCGTCGTGGTCGTCTTCGTCGTCTTCTTCGTCGTCATCGTCTTCTTCGTCTTCTTCTTCGTCATCGTTGTCTTCGTCATCTTCTTCGTCGTCTTCTTCGTGGTCTTCTTCGTCGTCTTCTTCGTCGTCTTCTTCGTCGTCGTCTTCGTCGTTGTCTTCGTTGTTGTCTTCATCGTCTTCGTCTTCGTTGTCTTCTTCGCCGCCGCCGCCGGCCTCGCCTTTGTCGTCGCCTTTGTCGTCGCCTTTGTCGTCGCCTTTGTCGTCGCCTTTGTCGTCGCCTTCGTCGTCGCCTTTGTCGTCGCCTTCGTCGTCGCCTTCGTCGTCGCCTTCGTCGTCGCCTTCGTCGTCGCCTTCGTCATTGTCGTCTTCTTCTTCGTCGTCGTGGTTGTTGTCGTCTGCGTCTTTGTCGTCTGCGTCTTCGTCTGCGTCGTCGTCTGCGTCGTCGTCTGCGTCGTCGTCTGCATCGCCGTCGTCGGCGTCGGCGTCTCTGTTGGCATCTCTGTCGTCGTCGGCGTCTCTGTCGGCGTCGGCGTCTCTGTCGGCGTCTTTGTCGTCGTCTTCTTCATCATCAGTGGTGCTCCTTCTGTAGAACTGCTACCTATAGAATATATGAAATCACTGGTAGATTGCATACTTCTTTCTTTCCAATAGAATGAGCATTAGGCTAATGCTTGGTGCAGTGCAGCCTACAGGTTCTTTTTCTCAAACAAGATCTGGTTAAGTTTCAGGTTAACAGAGGAAGAGATGAGTTCTCTCTACAGCTTGCTTGCTGCAGTAGATGAGTACAATGAAAAGTGGGCTCATTATTCTAACATATGAAAGGTGTAGGGTTGGATCCAGTGGAAAACTCTTAGTGAGAGAGCAGTTATTTCCTGGTGGACTGTGAGCCAAACTGGAAACTGTTGCTGCTCTGGTTAAAATGAAAGAAAGGGCTGTCATTTATTACCAAGGTTAAACAAATGGAACCTCTCCTCTACTTTTGTTTGGGGTATGCTGCAGTACTGTATAACCATATCTAACAATTTCTGTGTGATAAATATAGGATCTTCAAATGAAGGGTTGCCAGGTTTTTCTGAGCAGCTGTTGGGGGAAGGGGGGGTACACTTACCAGGAGCAAGGAGGAATGCCTGGCATTTCCACAATATGCCTACATGAACTGACATAGGCCTGTCAGGGATATCGGGGAGTGATGCTCTGGTTTTGGGGGAAAACTGTATAGTAGAATTAGCTTCAAACATAGAGTTTTTGTCCCAAAACTAGAGTGTCATCCCCAATGTCTCCAACATGCCTACATCACTTCTGGGTCATGTAGGCACATCGCATAAATGTCAGGCATTCCTCCCTTTTTGCGGGGTAAAAGTGGGGCCTGGCAGCAGGAGACCCCTGCCCCCACTGCGGGGTCTGGCATTCTTATGCACCATTAAGGGCTTCTTCACGTGGAGAATATCTTATCTACTGTTACTTCCACATATCTGATTGTGTCAGTGTAAGAAGAGGAAGACATACCACATGGTGTAGTGATTAGCATGTCAGGCTAGGATCTGGGAGATTCAGGTTCAAATCCCACTCTGTCATGAAGCTTGCTGGGTGATTTTGGGTTAGTCATCCTTTCTTAGCCTACCTCACAGGGCTGATGGATGGAAAAAATGGAGGCGAGGAGAATGATGCAAACTGCGCTGATCTTCTTTGAGGAAGGGCAGTGTTAAATACTGGGTTCCATGGATGGTTTGACCCCAAGCATAGTGATCAGCTCTACTTTATTACTGATTCAGCAGGAACAAGACAAAGACAAAAGACAAACTGCCAGGGCAACAACCCTATTCAATAGCATGCAACTCCACCCACTTCCCAAACAACTACCAATGATAGGCCATTATCAGAACCATTACTTCCCCATTGGCCACCTCCAGAGTCCTGGTGGGCTTTTGTTCTAGCGCTCCAAGCTCAGACAATCTCTGGTAGGAACAGTCCTGGAATGTTCCAGTCCCAATACATAACAGGAAGGATAAAGATGTAGCGAACAAATTTCTATTTATTCTTATGACTGTGTTAGCAGAATTGGACCTAGAGAGGGTGAAATTAGCTTGTTATAGGTTCTCCAGCCAGATAAACAAGGGATCTTGTGCCCCCATATATGGAGGTTTTATTCCTGTGTAATATTCCCAACAGAAAGAGTAACAGAGACTAACCGATTGAGACTGAATATTTATTTACTAGCACTCAGACACACAACTAGACATAGACCAAAACTGCAAACCCTTTAAAATCACAAATACAGAATAAAACCACCCCTTCCCTCCCAATGAATATACAGGCACATGATACTACCTGATCCAAGATGTGTAAGAAGCAGAGAATCACAGTGAGCCCATGCAGCTGAAGTCCAACACGGAGGGAGACGAGCCTGCATAACAGTTCGCAGTGGTATCCAAGTAGTTGATGGAACCTGGCACACCTTTCAATGGTGACGTGGGCTAGTTCTTTAATGGGGGGAAATCCTGTAGCTCAACATGGAAATCTTCACTCTCAAGATCAGGATTGGATAAAGAGAACAAACTCTGAATTTGATTGGGTAGTCTAAAGGTAACTGCCACTGAAATCCAGCAGGAAGACTAGGAAATGACACTTGACATTCCAATGTGAGGCGACTGATGGGTGTTTTTAGCATATTGACAAAGAACCCAGAATAAGAAAGGAAGGTAAATCGTCCTCTTGATTCCCATCCTGGGTTGATTGGATATTGGGCTCTTTTGGCTCAATAACTGGAGGTGATACTTTCCCCGTCAACTGGAAATGGCCCTTATTGCTGTGATGAAGCATTCCTTAAAGTAGGGGGTAATGATTGTATTATGCATGCTTTGGGGTGGGGGTATGTAAATGCTTTAGTGACATCCTGCCTCCGTGATGGAATATGCTTTTGATATGGCAGGCCAGATGAGCTCTCAGGGATCCCCTGTTGCACTTAGGCTTTCAAGGGGGTGCCCTTCAAAGCCACTAGGAGGAGATTGGGGGGCAAATTGAGGGGGTCTCAATTCAGAAGGGAGCAGGGGGGCTTACCGTTGTGTATATGTGTCACAAAGTCCTCACTGATGATAGATTCATCTAGTTCACGTGGGGAAACAGATATTACACTCATCACACATGACATGCATAAGTGGAATACGCACAGTTTCTGACATGAGTCATATCCATGAAAGAATTCTTCAGCTGTGAAGCAGTCCTGCCTCAAATCTATTAACAATATGTATATCTTTCTTCTTTATTTTCCAGCTAATCTGTCTGCAGTTCCAGCTAATTGGAAAAGGGTTTATTTTCCCAATTTATGTAGATTTCCAGACTTAAATCTTCAGTGATATACCATGCTGTCACAGCACCATTAAGTGTTTAGAGAGCAATTGTTCTCAAAAGGCTTTCATTTTTTTCAAACTTTCTGCTTCTAGAGAAAGGTGGGGGAAACAAATGAAAACACTGCAGGCTAAACAAACCCTGGCATTTTAGAAGAGAAACTATTCCAAAAAGAGAAGCAACAGTCCACAGCAATGCCTGGTACCATGACAAATACTTTTTTGTTAGTTTCCCGACACTGTATTTCTGTATGATAACAGGAATTTGCCTTATGAAAACTCCTATGCTCGACAGTCAAAAAACTCTTATGAGGAATAACTCCTGAACTGTCAAATGTAATTCTGAAAAACCTTTCTATTTAATAAAAAGTCAGACAGGTTCAATTAGTAAGAAATATTCCATATGAATGAGATTATTTTAAAAGCCTTGCAATATTATCAAATATTTTCAGTAAATGAACAGCTGTCAACTGGCATCATTTGTATCATTTTATTCCCTCTTCTTTTTTCAAATCTCATTTTATACTTGGTCACTTACTCTCCGTGCCAAAATCCAGTCGCAACTCTATTATAATTGCTCATTCACGGATGTATGTCTAATGGGTGG
>NW_015170284.1:126450-134241 GCF_001447785.1 Gekko japonicus | reverse complement strand
GGATGGGGGGACGGGGGGGGGGAAGGGACTCAATAGGCAAGTAACATCCTTCAGTGCATTCAGCTTAAATAAACAGCACTATGAATTAAAATTGTAATACTCCAATAATACTGATGGAAGTATTTATATCTTTCAAGAGACAATTCCTTTAAGCCAGAGTTTTCAAAAAACTCAACAAAAAGGAACCATGTGGTAAAGAGAGGCTGTTGAACTTGCTGGTCAAGTGCTGCTCATGCATGGTAAGTTAGCTTTTAGACATGTGCATTTTGATATTAAAAAAACAAATACCTAAGCAAAAGGAACCCTTTAATTAATGTCATTGTTATAATAAAATGAAGTAAAATTAACAGCCATCTATATTCAGTAGTATTCGTTCCTCTATGTTACACTGGTACCTGACTGTCTGGTTTAAAGTTCACTGACTTCAGAGGAAGAGGGCAAAGAGGAAGGGGATTGTAGATAGTGTAAATGATACAGTATCTTTCCTCCTCATTTACAGTGCTACATGCTATGACTACTGTTCGGGCCAGGGCTGGGGCTGCTTCCACTGTTTCCAGCACTGCCAGACCAGAGAGGGAGTCAGCAGGGTCCAGTAGATCCGTGGGCAAAGAATCTCTCTTCCATAGAATATTAATATTGTCAGATCCTTAACATTTCCCAAAGTTTACCAAGGTGTACTTGGAGTACCTAAATTCCTCTAATGCACTAATGCACTAAAGCATTAGACCTTTTTTTTTAGCCATGACTGATTTGAGAGTTTATTTAAAGTAGCCATACATTGTTGTTTAGAAGTACTCACCATTAACATATGTTTTATATGAAATGGCATGTTCTTCAAAAGTTTCTGAGCCATACCAGGCTTATGTACATTTGAGGGGGAAACAAATCCATGTTCTTCTTTACGTAATGTTAGGGCAGGTGTTTTTCTTTTTACAGGATTAGATAGTTCTGTGACATTACATGCTGCAATTCTAAGATTGATCAACATGGAGCGTGAGGGGTGCCTTTTCCAAGGCAAACAGCTGAGGAATTGAGGCTCCCCTTTGCTCCAAAGGTCCCATCATCATAGACCAGCAATGGTGCTAGACTCGCACACCGGGACAAGCAAGCAGATGGTCAAGCGATTTCACTTACCTGGCGAAAGACTTCTGATGAACTGTGAGTTCTGAGCAGTTAAAACAAGATAAACATCAAATTGTTCAAGCGTTCACATACCTCTCATGTGAAGCGGGGGGGGGGAGGAATCCATCCCAACATAAAGATAATCTCTTTATACTAACAGCGAAAGAAGGGGACTAAAAGCTAAGCCCTAATTAACGGGGGTAGAGTGTGACCGAGGAAATCCCAATAGTTTTTATGTCATGGAGACTTTTGGAACTTTTCACTAAAAGTAAACAAAATCAGCAATGGGAGGGGGGGGAATGGCACTGAAATTGAAACCTTCTTCAGGAAAAGCTAATTTTGCTGCTACAGTCACGAGATCGGAAGCAAATACAGACATCCCAACTATGTTAACAGCTCGACTATGCCCCTGACTTCATTAAATTTTAATTTGGAGATATTACAAAACCATCTAAAAGAAGCTATCAGTAAAACAGAGCAAAACTCTGAGAACAATGGGAAACATTTGGAAACAGTATCGAGCAAGGCTATGGAACTGGTAACAGATTTAAAGTGGATTTATAAAGAGAATAATATACAAAAATTGAATTTGTTTTTGTAGAAACAACCAACACTTTGTGGATTTTCTAGACTATAATAGAAGAAGATGTAACAGCAGAAGAGGAACATGAGATGGGAAATCATGGAAGCAATATTTTTACGACACTTGAAGAAGAAACTGTTTTAGGACTCCTAAACTCCCAGAATTAATAGAGAAGCAGACTTTAGAAACAAAATGATAAATTTTTAAGACATATATCTTTGACAAACCTAATTAAAATTGTTAGATTACTTGGCCACTCTTACTCTAGTTAAAACCATGATGTATTATCATCTGAAAATGTATAACCCTATCTATTCATTGTAACAGAGGTGTTCTAAGTGAAACATTACTGTAAGTATTGTTAAAATTGTTAGACCACTGCTACTTGGGTTCTTAGTAGTAGCTTTCTTTCCTTTCTCCTGTAGATATTAGTTACCTCTTCCTTTGATCTCTGCGTAGTTTTTAGAATAAAAGCAATAAAAATACATTTAAAAAGAATGATGTTGCTGCCACCTAACCACTCCCTCAGGCTACTCTGAATCATGGTGGCGATGTTTATCACCGTGTGGTCTGCATCCATCCCCCGCATGTGGAGCAAAGCAGGGGTCGTTTCATAGAAAAAGAGCTAGGGGAACTCATTAGCATAACTCATTAGCATATGCCACACCCCCTGACATCACCGGAAGTGTGTCAAAGGGCCACACCCCCTGACATCATCAGAAGTGTGTCTTAAGGCCACACACCCCACCCCCAATGGTACCGGCCGCTGCTGCTGGCCTTGCAGCTCCACTGCCGAGCCCATGAGGGGCCCGGCGGTGGACCTGCAAGGCTGGCGGGAGTGCAAGGAAGCCCCGCGAAGGCCCTCCCTGGCCCCAGGCAGGCAGGGGTGGGGAGAGGCAGGGAGGAAGCAACTTACCCTCCCTCTTCTCCTGCCTCCTCCTGGCTGGATGAGGGCCGGAGGCGGGGTGGCCGGAAGCAGGGGGTGGGGCTTCATCATGTGCCCCGCCCCCCGTACCTCACCCGGGGGAACTGCGATCCCCTGCGATCCCCCCCTAAATGACCTCTGGAGCAAAACCACTTTATAGCCAGAGAGCATGTATGTCCCCTCCTGGGGCCAACAGACTGGACAGTGAGATCTTCCAGTCGCTACCAGTGGGCAGTGAGGGAGAGGTAGCCATGTGGTGAAACTGACATTTTGGCCTTGGAGAGCTTGGTCTTGACCAGTGCCACCGCAGAGCGATGCATGGCAGGCAAGACTAGCTGGCTCATGGTCCCCCATGAGGGGACAGAGTACCAGGGACCCAGGTGGTGCGGCAGTCAGCGAAAGGCTATGTCCTCCACAAGGTAAGAGGGTTGGTTATCCACAGCAATCATCTCACCAGTGAGATGAATAAGTGCTTCCTGAGCCCTTCCCTTTACCCTTTAAGGTGGCACTGTCAGTGTATCTGGGATCCTGACCTTTTGGAGGGTGGCTTGCCTTGAGGTCCCAACCAGGCCTGTAGCTACTGTGGGGCCCATAGGGCCCAGCCCCCTAGTGGTTTTTATGAGCCCTGCTCCCTGAGCCTTGGCTCCCCCTTCCCCCGACTGCCTGTCAGTGGGGAAGACGAGGGCAGTGATTTCAGAGGTGGCAGTGGCACAAGTAGCAGCAGTGGCAGCAAGGCTATGTTGAGAGACCAGCCCAGGCAGGCAGCAAGCATGGATGGTGGAGGAAGAAGCCTCCATCTCAGGCTCCTTGCTACCAGATGCTCACTATGCCACCCGCCAGCAGTAGGTAAAACCCAGGCAAGGCAAGGAGGCAGGCAGGCGCCTCCTCTGGCCCAGGCCAGGCATGCCAAGCTGCTCTCCAGCGCACCGAGCCTGCACACGGCACCTCTGTGGCCAGCCCGACTGCTGCTTGCCTCATCCCTCCTGACCCTGGAGGGAGCCGAGGGTGGAGGTCAGGCTGCTCCTTGTGCTGTGCCATGGGAAGTGGCACCGGAGCTCCTCAGGGAGAGAGGGGGACAGATGCTCTGCAGGGAAGGCCAGCCCTTGATGGGGGGGAGGGAAGCTGCAGCCACGGGGCATTAACCCCCTTGTCCAGGAGCCTTTGATTTAATTAGCTTGTGAGTCCCCCCCAAGGCCCCCTTCCCCAGCTACGAGGCTGGTCCCAACCAGGGCATCCAGATTGCGGGGAGTCTTCTGCTCCCCCTCTGTTTGTCCCTGCTGAAAGGGAGTGGGCCTCTTCCTTCTCCCACTTCCCACCAATCCTTCTCTGGTGGCAATAAACTGTGGGGCATCCATTGAAGTTGACTGTGGAGAAGGGAGGAAGACAGGTGTTGGGTCCTCGCATCCCTGTGGACATGGGTGTGGCACACCTAGCACTCTGCCACAAAGGGGTCACTGGGGAAGGTGCAGAAATGTTTCCGCAGGTTTGACTGGAAATGGGGCCCTATGATTTGAGCAGGTGGGATTAGGCAGAGTTGCTTTCTGGCACCAGGCTGGGAGGCACCAGAGTGGGGTGTAATTGGGGCATCAAGAAAAGGAGGGAGTTGGAACCTGGGAGGGGAAGATGCTTAGCCCCTAATCTCTGAACCACTCCAAAGAGTTCTAGCAACTGCTGGTGTCTGAATGTTGCTAACATCTCTGCTTCCTCTTGGGAAAGCCCCAAGGACAGAGAGGGGGAAGAAGGCTCCAAGACCCCTGGTGATGCCCTTCTGGGGAAGGACCCCGGGGGACTGGGTTTCATGCATGTGGGCAGGGGCCTCTGGTTCTCTGTAGGAGGAGGGCTTCTTCCCCCCACAATGAGCACCCCTGCTACCCACTTTCAACCTCATGGTGTTCACTGAGCCCCTGTGCTTGGTGTGAGCACAGGAACAAGATGCCAATCCAATCCCTGATTTGAGAAACCTCCCAAACCTCAATGGCAGACAGCAGACAAGATCACTAGCAGGAGGGGTGATGAATATACAGGCACTCAATGGCTAATCCCATGTGCTAGGCATGAGTGCAGGAAGAGCAGAACCAGATCCCTGGATCCAGAAAACTCCCAAACCCCCACAGCCGAGAGCAGAACAGATCAGAGCAGAACTGGCCAAAGTTCATCACAAGCTTTAGTTTGTGAGCCCGTTTGTGCCCATGCCTAAGCAGCTCTTCTTCAGGGCTGTCACTGGTACACAACCTTGTATACTCTAAAAATGTCAGACAAAATTTGTTCAATGCTTCACAAAACATGCAGGAGAAAATCAAAACTTTCATGCCTCTGTGCTACTGAAAACATGCAGAGTAGCCTTCAAGGAACAGTCCTAGAAGTATTTGTACTGACAACGCCACTCAGAAGACACTACTGCTGAGCTGGAGCTGTGAATGCTTTAGATTTGCAGTCATAATTATCAGTTGTGGTGCCAAGCTCAGTGTGATTGTGGGCTCTCAGACTGTTAAGCTATGAAATTTCCAGAGTTGCTCAAGGAAACAACAGAGGGATAGATGAAGTTGCCAATGCAAATAACCTCAAACAATCAATTGTCCGCATTGCCATGGGCTTAAAAGTAATCAAACAAACAAAAAAGGAAAATATATTTCTTTGTTCTATTTTATTATCTCAAGTTTGAACACTTCCACATTTTCAAGACTTCTTGCACAGTCAGATTGCCACCTGCTTCAAATGCATGGGGAAAAGACGAATTCCCAAATCTTCCCTCCTTAAAAATCAAGGGTGTGGAGATCATCAGATCTCAGAAGCTAAGCAGGGTTGGTATTTAGGTGGGAGATTGTGAAGAAATGTATTATTTTTCTTTGGAGGTTTGAAATGAACAAAACCATCACTCTGAGTTTTTAAAGGTTTTTTCTCTCTCTGGGCAGAGAACAGGCAGGAACAGGAAGTCAGTTCAATTGCTTTCCAGACTTACCACAGCCCACCTTCATACAAATGCTAATAGGTCGAGGTAGGAACAATTGGATGGCCTAATCTCCTCGCCCCCCAAGAAGGGAACAGAGACTTGGAAGAATTAAGGCTAGAAAGACTTCAGGAAGAAATTTCTGGAGGTGTTGGAAAGGCTTCCTTGACCTGGCCTGACGAGTCAGTGGGATGGGAAAGGGAGAAGATAAAACTCCTGGAAGTAAGGACGAAGGGCTCTTTTGTGCTGAGTCCATCACAGCAGACACAACTTTTAACTGAGGTCTGGAGGTGGTGGCCATTAAACTTGTGCTGGCCTGAAGAGCTAGAGGAAGCTTCAAGGTGATGGAACTCTGCAAAAGCCTATAACTTCCTAAGCTAAGGAGCCTGTCCTGTATTTTAATATCTGATAGGGCATGTACAGATAGAGGGACAGAGGAATTGCATTTTACTCTTTTTTTTTTGCATTCCTTGCTCAGTTTGGTGCTGTGCTAAAAATATGCTTGTGAACATTTTCTTTTTAATAAATACGTTATAACTTTTGATGCTGGTATTGGTTCTCTGTACCACATAGATCTCCACTGTCTTGGACATGCTATTTTAAAAGGAACACGAGGGGGAAGGCAAGCAGTTGGCAAGTGGCTATTCCTTCAGGGGTGCACAAGGCAGTAAATGGTCCCTGTGGTGACCAGGCGCTAGGCAGCGGAAGACAGAGGCAAGGCCTCAGAACTTGGAAGGGAAGCTAGGAGTCCTTACCCTCCCAGCAGGCAATTCCTTACAAAGGTCAGGTGGTGGCAGTGGTTACCCAGGAGAGAAAGGAAAGCCTCTCCATATGTTGAGAAAACCTTGGAGGGCAGGTTGGAACAGGGCCTGCAGGCTGGTGCAGGCTTGTTCTGCCACAGTGATCACCAAGGAAGACTCTGCAATGACAGGCAATGGCAGATCATGTCTGCTTCTCATGTCTTGAAAGCCCCTTGCTGGGGTTACCATAAATTGGTTGTGACGATAGCACATACATACCGTATTTTTCGCTCCATAAGATGCACCTGACCATAAGACGCACCTAGTTTTTAGAGGAGGAAAACAGGAAAAAGTGCCTCTTCTGCTGTTCAGTGGGGAGAGAAGCCTCGAGCCGGATCTCCCAGGCGGCAAAGCGAGAAGGGCCCCGCTGGCCATGATACTTTACAGCAGCCTCCCAAGGACACACCAGAAGTGTGTCAGAAGGCAACACCCACTGCTCAGGCTCCACCCCAAAAATCTCCAAGTATTTCCCAACTCAGAGCTGGCGAACCTACCTGGAGAAAAACTGCTTCAAAAGCACAAATGAAATTTGTAGCAGGGGATCAGCTTTTGTGAGTCACTGCTCTCTTCTACAGATACTTCATAGCTGAAGAAGTGACCAGTGACCCAGTTATGAATACAGGCTACAGTTCCCACATTTGCAGAAGTCTACAGATATGGGCAACATCCTCCTCACTTGCTATCTACATGTAATGGTTGATGACTCTGTTTCAATGTATCTGAAAATGAGTGCATGAACACAAAAGCTTAGACCCAGAATTAAACTTTGTTGGTCTTAAAGGTGCCACTGGACCCAAACTTTGTTCTATTGCTTCAGACCAACACGGCTACCCACCTGAATCTATGCAAACCAGTATGATTCAAGAGGGCTCTTCAACACAGGCAATAGGGTTACACTGTACAAAAGACTTCACAAAGTTACTTGAACAAATTATTAGGGTACACCCAACACCTCCTGTCCACACATGCTTAAGGTAGGATAGCAGCTCAATATTTCATTAGCAGTGGTACTTAAGAATATCTGTTCCAGTGCAACAGAACAAAGTTTGAGTTCAGTGGCACCTTTAAGACCAACAAAGTTTATTCACATGAAAGCTAAGACCCAGAATTAAAACTCTGTTGGTCTTAAAGGTGCCACTGGACCCAAACTTTGTTCTATTGCTTCAGACCAACACTGACACACTTTGTGTTTATTGACTGTTAACCTTTATGTAAGCTGGTTATAGCTTAAAAAAGAGAGGGGGGGAAGGAAGGAAGGAAGGAAGGGAAGGAAGGCAGGAAAGGGAAAGAAAGAAATGGGAGAAAGGAAAAGAAACAAAGCAAAGAAAGGGGAAGAAAAAATGGGAAGAAAGGGACAGAAAATGAAAGCCTCTGTGTATGTTTGCTTTCCCCAAGTTCTAAATTACCCCACCAG
>NW_015170284.1:0-122510 GCF_001447785.1 Gekko japonicus | reverse complement strand
GGTTTGGATCTCTCAGATGCAAGCCCTGTTCAGCCTTCCCATGGGCTCCCCTGGGTTTGGGGGGGGGGAGGAGGCTGAACGGGTCTTGGATCTCTCAGATGCAAGCCCCGTTCAGCCTTCCCATGGGCTCCCTGGGCTTGGGGGGGAGGCTGAACGGGTCTTGGATCTCTCAGATGCAAGCCCCCTTCAGCCTTCCCATGGGCTCCCCTGCGCTTGGGAGGGGGGGGAGGCTGAAGGGGGCTTGGATCTCTCAGATGCAAGCCCCCTTCAGCCTTCCCATGGGCTCCCCTGCGCTTGGGAGGGGGGGGAGGCTGAAGGGGGCTTGGATCTCTCAGATGCAAGCCCCCTTCAGCCTTCCCATGGGCTCCCCTGGGCTTGGGAGGGGGGGAGGAGGCTGAAGGGGGCTTGGATCTCTCAGATGCAAGCCCCCTTCAGCCTTCCCATGGGCTCCCCTGGGCTTGGGAGGGGGGGAGGCTGAATGGGGCTTGGATCTCTCAGATGCAAGCCCCCTTCAGCCTTCCCATGGGCTCCCCTGGGCTTGGGAGGGGGGGAGGAGGCTGAAGGGGGTTGGATCTCTCAGATGCGCTGAACGGGGTTTGGATCTCTCAAATGCAAGCCCCCTTCAGCCTTCCCAGGGGCTCCCCTGGGCTTGGGAGGGGGGAGGAGGCTGAACGGGGCTTGGATCTCTCAGATTCAAGCCCCCTTCAGCCTTCCCATGGGCTCCCCTGGGCTTGGGAGGGGGGGAGGAGGCTGAACGGGGCTTGGATCTCTCAAATGCAAGCCCCCTTCAGCCTTCCCAGGGGCTCCCCTGGGCTTGGGAGGGGGGGAGGAGGCTGAACGGGGCTTGGATCTCTCAGATTCAAGCCCCCTTCAGCCTTCCCATGGGCTCCCCTGGGCTTGGGAGGGGGGAGGAGGCTGAACGGGGCTTGGATCTCTCAGATGCAAGCCCCCTTCAGCCTTCCCAGGGGCTCCCCTGGGCTTGGGAGGGGGGAGGAGGCTGAACGGGGCTTGGATCTCTCAGATGCAAGCCCCCTTCAGCCTTCCCAGGGGCTCCCCTGGGCTTGGGAGGGGGGAGGAGGCTGAACGGGGCTTGGATCTCTCAGATGCAAGCTCTGTTCAGCCTCCTCCCCCCCTCCCAAGCCCACAGGAGCCGCTGGCAAGGGCGTATTCGCTCCATAAGACGCACATACTTTCCCCCCCACTTTTGGGGGCAGGAAAAGTGCGTCTTATGGAACGAAAAATTTACATTAAAAAATCAGGTATACTTTCAAAGTACCCTATTTATATCATATTTTGTGCTACTTTATAGCCCTATTTATAGCATATTTTGTGCTTATGTGTTTGTGTGTGTACTATTATAAGAACATAAGAGACGCCAATGTTGGATCAGGCCAAAGGCCCATCCAGTCCAACACTCTGTGTCACACAGTGGCCAGAAATACCAGTGCCATCAGGAGGTCCACCAGTGGAGCCAGGACACTAGAAGCCCTCCCACTGTTGACCCCCCCCCAAGCACCAAGATAGATAGAGCATCACTTGCCCCAGAGCCCCTATCTATACCTTGCGGCTAATATCCAGTGATGGACCTCTGCTCCATATGCTTATCTAATTCCCTTTTGAAGCCGTCCATGCTTGTAGCCGCCACCACCTCCTGTGGCAGTGAATTCTATGTGTTACTCACTCTTTGGGTGAAGAAGTACTTCCTTTTATCTGTTCTAACCCGACCGCTCAGCAATTTCATTGAGTGCACACGAGTTCTTGTATTGTGAGAAAGGGAGAAAAGTACTTCTTTCTCTACCTGCTCTATCCCATGCATAATCTTATAAACCTCGATCATGATAAACCTCAGTTGTTGTTTCTCCAAGCTAAAGAGCCCTAAGTGCCTTAACCTTTCCTCATAGGGAAAGTGTTCCAACCCTTTTATCATTCGAGTTGCCCTTTTCTATACTTTTTCCAAAGCTATAATATCCTTTTTAAGATGTGGTGACCAGAACTGCACACAGTACTCCAAATGAGGTCGCACCATTGATTTATATAGGGGCATTATGATATTGGCTGATCTGTTTTCAATACCCTTCCTAATAATCCCCAGCATAGCATTGGCCTTTTTTATTGCCGTCACACACTGTCTCGACATTTTCAGTGAGTTATGTACTACAAGTCCAAGATCTCTCTCTTGATCAGTCTCTGCCAGTTCAGACCCCATCAATGTGTATTTATATTTAGGATTTTTGGCTCCAATGTGCATCACCTTGCACTTGGCCACACTGAACCCCATTTGCCATGTTGATTATGCTCAAAGGGAAGCTTTATTCAGAGGGATATGAGTAGGATCCTAAGTTACTGCTATGTCATCAATGTATAGCCCCATCACACTCATGGGGCCCCTTTAAAAAGTGAACTTTAAAATCATGACCTCTTTCCCATCTTCTTTGTCTTGCTTGCTTCCATCTCCTGTTTCTAATTCCAGTTTTTCACTTTGTTTCATGACTGAAAGTCAGATGGCATCAGCATTGCCTGCTCAAATCAGCCCTGCTGATCTCTCTTCCCTGTTAAATGAACACTGCACACCTTCTATTAGAGTCAGCTTTACTATTATTATTTTCCCCTTATTTATCACAGAGGCCCTACAGGGAGAAAGCTTTTGTTAGCAATGAATGCGAGGCACAAAGCAACTTAAACTTATCTTATTAATTACTCTAATGACTTCCCAAATCCTATCACTTGGCTTGTTATTAATCAACTACTACAGTTGAGCCTGCATATTGGATGGTTTCTGTTTGAATTGCAGCGCTAGCACCAAGGAACAACAGATGCTGACTGCTGGTAGGAGAGGGCTTAGATTCTGGCATGGCTCTCACTATGGGCACTCCTGTGATTAGCAGCTCTTCTATTTACCAGTACATTTGCCACTTTTTTAAAAATGACGGTTCCTTTGATTTTAACAATGGCAAGGTAAGTAGAAACTTACTGTGCTATCCTAAGAGTTACTCTCTTTTAAGTCTATTCATTGATTTGCACTTAGAAAGGTATAACTCTGCTTAGGATGGTACTACCAGTTTTCCAAAACATAGAAATAAAAGTTGTGTGTGTGGGGGGAAGCTTAATCGCCTACATTTATGCATTTCATGTAGATGATAAAGGTCCAGGAACTTCCACTAGGGAGGGGGATGGCAGCCAACTTTAGATAGTGAGCTCACACAGGGGATTTTCTTTGAGATGAGTTATTATGGGATGGTGCACAGAAAGTATAGGTGCATGTGTGTAAAGTGCTGTTAAGCTGCAGGTGACTTATGGCAACCTCATAGGGTTTTCAAGGCAAGTGATTAAGCAGAGTGTTAACCTGTGTTATTTCCAGGCTAAACCTGTGTTGCAAGAGGGATCTTTTGAATCTTACTCTGGGAATAACACTTCCAGGAAAAGAGAGAGCTTGGATGCCAGGTGATACTGTTTCATGGGATTTTATTAATACACACATTCTGACAAGGATTTTCTCTTTTAATCACATTAAAAAATTCCAGAATATACCCCAACACAGAAAAATATTGAGAGCATATAGCTTAGTTCAACCTAAACTAACCTTACCCAGAATGAAGCAGTAGCTTTTCTTTAAGCACCATAAACCATAAAGCAGCCTAGAGCAATGCCAGCAAGCAAAAGAAAAAGAAAAATCTAGGTAACAATCTTACCAATCCTTCAGGAAGGGATGGTGAAAAGCATTGAAAGGTGGCCCAAAGATGACTTGGTAGGAAAAGGCTTTACCTCCAAGAGGTACTTCAGAGCAGGGGTCATTTCACAGAAAAAGAGCTGCAGGAGCTCATTAGCATAACATATGCTAATGAGCCACTAGGCTATTAACATAATAGCTCATTAGCATATGTCACACCCCCTGACATCACCAGAAGTGATGTCAGAAGGGGAAGCAAAAAGGGGGGGAAGGCATCTTCAAAAACCTCCCCTTCCCTTCCCCAGCCAGCCTCCTCAGGCCTCCCCTGGGCCGCAGCGCTCCAGCACGGGCACCAGGAGGCTGGCAACGGGCCTCCTCAGGCCTCCCCCGGGCCGCAGCACTCCAGCGCGGGCCCCGGAAAGCCAGCAACGGGTCTCCTCAGGCCTCCCCTGGGCCGCAGCGCTTAGGTGCAGGGAGCTGGGGGTGGGGTTTGCCACCCCACCATTTGTGCAAACTCCTGGGCTGCTGGAGTGGCACTCTGGTGCACTCTGGCCCCAAATGACCCCTGCCTCAGAGACAGATGGGTACCTCAGATGGGTACCTCAGAGACAGGAAATGAAGGAAAGAGGCTTGTATCCTCTTTCTCTGACTTCCTGTTGGACACCCCTCAATTTTTATACCTTATTTGGCTCATCTGCCCACTCTTCTAACCCAATCAGGTTCCTACAACTACTCTTGGATTTTTACCAACTCAATGACAGTCCACTTTGGCAAAAATTATTATATGGTCATGAAAATTACCATGACCTGTCTGGGTTTCCCCTAGCCCAAAACACCCCAACACTGCTGGGTCAGTTTGTCCTATGCTGGAACCATTCTTAAATCCGGTTCTACTTTGGCCCAGCATTGCTGACATGGCCTATCTCCTGACAGCATCCATCTTGGAATTATACCTTCTGTGACAGTCACCCTTCTTCACATCCATAGTTTCCCCAAAAACCATCCCTTCAGGAGTCTCTGGCAGTAATGGATACTGGCAGTAATGGATACTATAGTGCACAATGTGCATAGCATAAGTGTGTAGTGTATGCAAGCATGTATAACTGTATAGCATTAATCTGCATGGCACAGCAAAGCTTTGTGATTACATAGCTTCATGGTTACATGTAAATGTAGCATAACAAGAATATTCCAAACAAACAGAGGAGGAGGGGTGGGGAGAGGCCTGCATATGCTTGTTTATTCCTGTTTGGTCAATGTTCAGATCTGTCCCAGCCCTTGCCTCCCCTTTGCTACTCGAACTTCAACATCAGCTGTCTGGTCATGAAGGTTTTTATATGAACTACATCCATCCTTTTCTTATGAAAATGAATTTTTATTCTATTTATTTCCATTTGGGGGGGGTTCCTATGGAATCATTTTTAAGATCTGAAATCTATCTAAGCTGGAAAAGTTTTCTCCACTTGGCCTGGTTCCTGCAGCTCGGGTAAGGCCACTTCTGCATTGCCATTTTTGTCACTCATTTGTCGAGGGTTGCCAGACCCCCTGGTTTGGCAGGGGTTGCCTGATTTGGAGGGGCTCCTTCCCACCTGCCAGCCAGTCGGTGGGCAGGGGGGGGGGGGAGCCACCCCCCCAAGAGCAACCACCAAGCCTCCTCCCCACCTCTTCTCTGCTGGAAAGAGGTGGTGGCCATGCGCCTGCACTCTAAGCCCCAAATTTGGGGCTTGGAATGCAGGCGCGCATGGCTTCCCTCCCCACCTCTCCCCAGCAGCATTTAAAGGATGCCTTTAAATGCTGCTGGGAAGTGGCGGGGGCTGCACACCTGCACTCTAAGCCCTGAATTTGGGGCTTGGAAGGCAGGCGCATTGGGCCTCCCCCCCCCCCAGTATTTAAAGGATGCCTTTAAACTCTGCTGGGAAGAGGCGGGGGCACCGCTCCCCAATGTGATGACATCACTTCTGTGTGATGTCATCACATTAGGAACTCCCCACCCCCTCCATTAATGCCCCCCAAAGTCCCCTGGCTGGGGACTTTGAGGGGACCTGGCAACCCAACATTTGTTCCTATTGCTTCAGGGTCCCCCCCCTCCCCCAATGTGTTTTGCTCTCTCTAGTAGTCCCAGAGGAAGAAAAACACTTGTGGAAAGGGGGGGGCACCCAAAGCAGTAGGGACAAAAGAGTGACAAAACTGACAGTGCAAAAGTGGCCTAAGTCAACATTTGCGAATCTTACTAATAATAACCTGCTTTTACCTTACAAAAAAATCTGACTTCTAAGGTCAGGAAAATTAAGCTAATTATAATGGCTGAGACAAGATCTTTTTTCCTTCTTTTTTCTGTCCATCTCCTAGGGTGCTTATTAAAATCTAAAGGTGATTAGAAATACCCACGCACACACGTTTACAAAAATATTGTGGGGCGTGTATACATGTATGTATGTATTTTCTTTACTGTGGCTGTTGATTTATAGCTGATTTGTCTGTTTGGAGCAACATTAGCACCATTTTGATTTTAAAGCTATTGCAGCTAATACTAGACCTCTGACACAGGACAGAGGCATTCTTGAGGAGGGAGGTATTGAAGCACAGAGAACAACCAGTTTGTGTGTTTCTATGACTGAAAAGATTATCTGCTAGCCTGCTGACACGTAACTAAACTGGGAGACATGTGGGAATAGAATTAGCTTGTAAAGTGGATACATGCTGGAAAAGTAAAGCCATTGTTCTGGAGTAGCAATTCTAAAGGCCACAGCTGAAACCACAGTAACATCTTCTAGTATACATGGAGTAGATAAAAAGGACAATAAGAGCTTGTGAAAAGTCCAAAACAAGGGTGGGAAGCTGCACATGTGATGCTCATGTCACTGTGAATTCAGAGCTGTAAGACGCATGCTTGGAAGCATTGTTTATTCTTCCCCCCAATGTGTTTTGCTCTCTCTAGTAGTCCCAGAGGGGGCAAAACACATGTGGGGGGGACGGACGGACACCAAAGCAATAGGGACAAAAGAGTGACAAAAATGTCTTATAAAAGGAAATACCATGATGATTTGAACTGTGCTGCTTGCCTATCTTGCTAGCTGTTCCCTTGATCCGGATTAAAGTTTTTCTTTTCCTTTGCTATCTGCATCCTTGGGGTGGTGTACTGATTCGGTTATACCAGTCTAAGAGCCCCTTTTGGCAACAGTATCATTCTCATTACTTCAGTCTCAAACCCCTACCTATATCACTGTCTTGTCAGTGATTTCATCCTGTTTGCATAGCTCAGAGTGGTTTATTTTGAAAAGCCATGGACTGCCCGTTAAGTTTTGAATCTGACAAATCAATGGGAATTTTCACTTGCCTCTTTAGGGCTACTTTTAGAGAAGGTCTCTCATCCAAATAGCAAGCAACCAGAGTTTAGGTACTCTGTCAAGAAAAGTTGGTGGAGATGATGGCCTGTTTTTCAGTTCATTGTATTCCCTTTAGTTGTTGTTTGATAGGAACTGTTATGGAAGTCCATTTCTTCTAGTTATCTTGCACCAGGGCATTGTGAATACAAGGGCTGCTAGCTACTATTTTTAATACCATTAAAACGTTTTTAATCTTCTAGTAATAAAATTTGAAGGATACATTTTTGCCCACCTCTGAAGAAGGAAAAATACTTTCCTAAAGCAAAAGTGGAAATTCTTAAGATCATACTGAGTCTCATAATTTTCAGGGCTTCAGTTTGTGATAAAATCATGGGAGTCAGCCGCCTTGTGAATACAAACCTCTATCTCTTTAAGTAGTTCTTTTATATTCATATTTCCTCTGAGAGGTATGTTTGAAATCACCAGGAAATCATCTTTGACAGAAGCCCCTGAGATTTCAAATGCCAACATAGATTATGTTGCATGCAAATCTTTCTTTCAAGAGTGATCCAGAGTCCTTATTGAGTTTTTATGATTTGCACATAGTGTATTATTAATAAGCAGAATTAACAGCATTAGTGAACAGAGACAAATTAACTAATAATAAAACCCTCATCATGAACTAAATGTCATTTTTATCCTGAAGTACCCAGGGCCAATTTAACCAGCATACATATTCCAATAGTAGTGAACTATTTTAGTGCCCTTTTACAAACATTTTTGCATATTAGAAGCCCTCTTCCACAGTTCCTTTAGCTGAAGAATTCCTAACCTCATCAAAGAAATACTTTCACTTGACAAAGAAAACACCCCACAAAACACGTGTGCTCTATATTTTTGTTTGGTATCAATACACCATGAATAAAACCTAGGTTAACATCTTTGGAACTGATGCAGTTCATTGGTGAATGGTTTGTGCACTGTATATTAAGTACTGAGATGAGGCAGCTCTTTTCATAACAACATGCTTCTTTATTGAACTTCCAAACTAAAGAGACAGCCTCAACAGGAGCCAATTTATACTTGTAAAAAACCACACCCACTTTAAACAACAACCAATATCAAGTAGGCAGCCAGAATGCTTTATTTGCATGAACTATATACAATGTAACTAATGACAGGGCAGCTATTGGGTTATAATCAGCAAATATGATTGGCCGTTACCAGTGACACAACCAATAGTCTTGAAGGCTTTTGGAGCCTTGCTCATACTCAAGCTCCACCAGTACATAACACCATACTGTTATTTATAGAACATTAAGGGGGAGAAAGGAAGTGACAAATTTAGAACAACTTGGGGTGGCAACAGAGAGGCAAGGGCATTGACTGAAAGGTGACATCATCAGACTTGTGTTTATTTCCATAACACAATCATTGGCTGGCAGGTGAGGGGGTGTTTCATCCTTTTCACTGAATCTCCCCAGTAAATGCTTCCTTCCAGAGATCTTTGGACTTTGACTCGGGGTTGAGGGGAGTTAGGAAGGGGGGGGGGCATTTGCAAGGGTAAATCAGCAAGAAAGAGACCTCTTGCATGTTAATTCTTCTGAAGTGCTACCCTGCCTTCAAGGGCTGTGAACTGTATGATTAACTCATATGTGTAGCTGTGGGCTGAGTTACTAATTTTTCAAACCACTTTCTAAGTTTGTCAGTATAAAATGTCTGGGGAAAGGAATAACTGTGAGCTGTAACAGTGAAGACCAGTATTTCATATGATTTGGACTTTTAAGTGGGAAATACAGTTTTGAATTAATGTGGTCATATAGTCATTGAACCTATGCCACAATTCAGTTCCTGTTTTGGGGGGACTTGGTGAATGTGAAATTGACTGGATTTGGAGAATTATTTTCATAGCTTAAAAACTGGTTGTGTTGTCTTGAAGATCTGCTGTTCTCTGCATTGTGAATATTGGGTTTCAGTTCTACCATCACTGGCTTCCTGTGAACAAACAAACAGCTGGAAAATGTAGAGAAGCATGACTGGATCTGGGAGTGGTTTTTGTGTGTGTTTTGTTTTGGGGGCTGAGCCAAAGCAGAACAAAAGAGGCTAATGGAATAGGTTTTATAAGGGGGTAGAATGGTGGGAGTGCAGTTGAAGGGATGTGGAGAAATTGTGAATAGAAGTCCTGTTTTGGCAGATTGTAGATATCGGTTATAAATTTGATTCCACATGTAAAGCCATCTTGGAAAATGCAGAGTACAATATGGCAGAACCGTAAAAATAGCAGCTTTTAAAAACAGAAATTAAGTTTTGAATTCAACCTTTTCATATCATATATGCACAAGTGAGGGAGCGGAATTACTTGCAAAGATACCTCATTTGCCCCAGTATTTCTCTACTATTTTTTCTTCCCCTCCCCCTGGCAGCCACCATAGCCTCATCCCTTTTCCTGCCTTTTTCGCTTCTTTCCATCAACCAGTCAACTTACCTTTAGCTACCCTCTCTAGTCTGTTTGGTGTACTGGTTAAGTGTGTGGACTTTAATCTGGGAGAACCGGGTTTCATTCCCTACTCCTCCACTCACAGCTGCTGGATGACCTTGGACAAGCCATAGTTCTGTCAGAGGTGTTCTTGAAAAGAGTGGTTTCTGTCAGAGCTCTCTCAGCCCCACCTACCTCACAGGGTGTCTGTTGAGGGGAGGGGAAGGGAAAGGAGTTTGTAAGCCATTCTGAGACTCCAAGTGAAGGGCAGGGTATAAATCCAATCTCTTCTTCTTCTTTTCTTTCCCTCCTTTCTCCTCTCTGGCATTCTATCCCCAAGAAAAGTGTGGCCAGTTTGCAATGTACAGTGACTGTCAGACTCAAGTCAGAAAGTGGAAGGAGAGTCTTAGAACCAAGGATGAGTACAAACAAATAACCAGTGCTTGTAGAGAGAGCATTAGGAAAGCTAAAGCTCAGTATGAGCTTAGGCTAGCGAGAGATGCTAAAAACAACAAAAAAGGGTTCTTTTCTTATGTTCAAAATAAGAAAAAGAGCAAGGACATGGTAGGCCCATTGTGGGGACAGGAAAGTGAAATTGTAACAGGTGATGAAGAGGGCAGAACTGCTCAATTCCTACTTTTCCTCAGTCTTCTTCAGGATCCGGGTAACTACTGGGCAACTACCTCAGGATCCGGGTAACTACCAACAGCTCAGCTTGATGTCTATACCTGGGAAAGTTTTAGAACAAATCTTCAAACAGACAGTCCTTGAGCATTTAGAAAGGACAGCTGTGATTACCAAGAGCCAGCATGGGTTTCTCAAGAACAAGTCATGTCAGACTAATCTTATCTCTTGTTTTGAGAAAGTTACTACTTTGCAGGATCAGGGGACTGCTGTAGACGTAGTTTATCTTGATTTAAGTAAGGCTTTTGATAAGGTTCCACATAATGTTCTTGTTGATTAATTGGAAAAATGTGGTTTGGATCCTATGACTGTTAGGTGGATCTGTAACTGGTTGACAGATTGCACCCGAAGAGTGCTTGTGAATGGTTCCTCATCTTCTTGGAGAGGAGTGACAAGTGGAGTGCCTCAAGGATCTGTCTTGGGACCTGTTCCAATGATTTGGATGAAGGGATCGAGGGAATGCTTATTAAATTTGCAGATGATACTAAATTGGGAGGGGTAGCAAATACGGTAGAAAACAGAGTGAGGAGTCAGGATGATCTTGACAGGCTGGAAGACTGGGCTAAAAGAAAATTAATGAATTTTAATGGGGATAAATGTAAAGTTCTGCATTTAGGTAGGAAAAATCAAATGCATAATAATAGGTTAGGGGAGACTTGTCTTGGCAGTAGTATGTGCAAGAAGGATCTAGGGGTCTCAGTAGACCATACACTGAACATGAGTCAGCAGTGTGATGTGGTTGCTAAAAAGGCAAATGCAATTTTGGGCTGTATCAACAGAAGTATAGTGTCCAGAACACGCAAAATGATGGTATCACTTTACTCTGCTCTGGTTAGACCTCAACTAGAGTATTGTGTTCAGTTTTGGGCACCACAATTTAAGAAGGATATAGACAGGCTAGAACATGTCCAGAGGAGAGCAACAAAGATGCTGAGGGGTATGGAAACCAAGTCCTGTGAGGAAAGGTTGAAGGAGCTGAGTATGTTTAGCCTGGAGAGGAGACGACTGAGAGGTGATATGATAACCATCTTCAAGTACTTGAAGGGCTGTCATCTAGAGGATGGTGTGGAGTTGTTTTCTTCTGCCCCTGAAGGTCGGACCAGAACCAATGGGTTAAAATTAAATCAGAAGAGTTTTCGGCTAAACATTAGGAAGAACTTCCTGACAGAGCAGTTCCTCAGTGGAAAAGGCTTCCTCGGGAGGTGGTGGGCTCTCCTTCTTTGGAGGTTTTCAAACAGAAGCTAGATGGCCATCTGACAGCAATGTGGATTATGTGAATTTAGGCAGATCATGATAAGGAGGACAGGAAGGGTCGCCTCAGTGCTTAATTCTTGTGGCCCTTTTTTACACGCCCAGAGACATGCTGATTGCCTCTTTGGGGTCAGAAAGCAATCCTGGAGGTTTTTTGTCATCTTCTGGATGTGGAACAGGTGTCACTGTGGGTGTGGAGGGGGAGGTATTTGTGATTTCCCTGCATTGTGCAGGGGGTTGGACTAGATGACCCTGGAGATCCCTTCCAACTCTGATTCTATGATTCTATGATGGCTACCAGGCCACCAGAGTATATGATACAAGCAGGGGAGGGGGCCTTTTCCAAGGCTGTTTTGGCCTCCCAGTCCACCACTGCCTCTGCGTGGCTTTGCTTTACAGAAATCAAGCCTTGAAAGGCTTGGCAATATTATTGTGTTTGGCTGGTAACCCCCAAAATGGCCACTGAGAGTTCACATGATGGGTTGGATCCCGCAACATGTGAGAGCAGGGAATGAGTACCTTTCCTGCATTTCCCTCATCCTGGGCATCTTCTCTGACTCCTGAAAAGTTGATTCCCAAGGCTGTGGGTCCCATGTGGATTAATATAGGTGGGGAAGCTGCAATGGGGAGGAGAAATAGCACAAAATTGCTCCTTCTTACCACTTCCTTTAATGCAACTCTGCTTATGGGAATAGGTAGGAAGGGTGATTTCTCTCTCTTCTCCCCCCCCACAGCCCCCCAACCTATGTGGTTATTAGTCCACACAGTCCCTATAACCTGGGAAATCAACTTTCCCAGCATCAGACGGGACTGTGGCAGATAGGGTTGCAGGAAAGATCCACAACCATCAGTGCCTTTTGCAGATGGCTTGAGGGACATAGTTAGCTTTAGTTTACAAAAATAATAGGAGATCAAAATAAATCTTGTACAAATATATAATTTTGTAGAATTCTTTGTATTAAAAGCAGGGCTTTTTTTCTGGGGGAACATGCCGGAATGAAGTTCCGGAACCTCTTCAACAACATTCTTTTAAAAATGTTTAAAAGTTCATGAGTTTTCAGCATACCAATTGAAAACTTAATTTCCCTCTTGAGAGTTCCGGAACCTTTTTTTGAAAGAAAGAAAAAAAAAGAAAGAAAGAAAGAAAGAAAGAAAGAAAGAAAGAAAGAAAGAAAGAAAGAAAGAAAGAGGAAATGAAGTATAATGTTCAGTAATATTGTTGTTTTATGTTAGGGTTGCCAGGCCCCCTTGTCTTGCTGGCGGGGGGATTTGGGAGGCGTTCTGAGAATGAGCAGGGACATCCCAACACGCTGATGTCACCCAGAAGTGACATCATCACATTGGTGATGTTGGGGGCAATGTTCTGGTTTTGGACCAAAACTGTGGTAAGATTGTGGTCAGACCATAGAGTTTTGCCACAAAACCAGAGTGTCCCTGTGTGTTGTCTCTGATTTGATAACATCACTTCAGTGTGACATCATCAGGTCAAGGATGTTGTGCAGGGACATTGTTGTTTGTGGGAGGGGGTTCCCCCACTGGCTACCTGGCTGGTGGTGGGCAGAAGCCCCCAAAACTGGGGGATTCCCCACGTGGAGCTGAGGAATGGCAACCCTATTTTATGTATATACGCATAGGCATACATACACATATATACATTTATTTAACTGTATTTGTGTGTGTATACACACACACACAGTCAAATTAATAAAGTTTTATTTTCCAGATTTTTAAAAGCATAAATATAGGTTTGATTTTTACAAAAAAGAGTTATAGATGCTCATATGAAACCCAGCATCTTTTTTGAAATATTCACACATCTAAGCAAAAAGCCTTCTCCTGTTATTCAGGCATGCTGTACAAACACATTTCAACAGGGCATGCCATATTTCCCATATTTCTAGAAGCTGTGACTATATTGGTTGCCAGAATTAACTATCCAAATACCCACTCCCATACATAGGGAGAGGGGACTCATGATTAACATTTGTCTGCTCGTCCCCTTGGCAGATAGTTCACAAACTAGTTTGCTTTGATGCTGCATGTGTCAGTGGCCTACTTGGGAGTGGGTAGAACAGTTCTGATCTTGACTCATCTACATTGTCAAAGTCACTGGTGAGGTTGTACAGATGGATGACAAACTTTTCAAGACTGAATAAATTGCCACAGCAAATTGGATTTTGTGCTTGCAAATGTGATGTGAATGCTCCTGTAGCTTGATCAATGTCCACCCATGTCTTCTGTTATTATTTTCCCCCTTTCCCATAATGTACAAGGTGCCCATTGATAGCAGAGCTGAGTCTCTGCACAGTAGAATTCTATAGTCTGGCTACTAGAGAAATAAGTTTTCACTTAGTCTTGTTACTTAGAAAAGAAATAGAAGTTGTTTAATGTGAGAGAACTCCATACTAGATAGGAAAGGCTTCTAGCTAGCTATCTAAGCTGGGAGGGAGAGAGATTGTAGAAAACTTGTCCAACTCTCATGGTGGACAGAGAAAGACAGAGAGAGAAGGGAAGTGACCGGAAGGAAAAATCCCCTGAGAGTAGCATTTTGGGTAACAAAAGACATCAGCAGGAGTGGACAAAGGAAAGGTCAGAGAGCACCCTATCTATCCCTATACCAACTCTCTGCTGTTCTCCCCTGAGACTTCGAAGTCTGTACTAGCATTTAGCAACATTGCACAATCCATTCATTCCAACAACCACGATGCACAGCACTTGCCAGATTCTAAGTAATGTGCATCAAGGCACCTGGTGCATTACTGGATATGCAGTTCACAGAACATCTTTCTCGTGATTCAGGCTCATTATGAAAAGCACATGTATTCAGGTAGCATTTTCAGCATAATTCTCTGGGCCTGTTGAACTGAACAAATGCAAACTTTTAAATCTGTGGTTGAGATATGGCTCTGATTAACAATTCTTCAGCAAAGGAGTTATACAGGTTTTTACTACTCCTCCAGATAGAAACTATTGCCTCCACAACTTGTGTGTCTATAAGGTCTTGACCATGAATTCTCTGAAGCTATCCTTCAGAGCAGACACTTTTGTATGAGCTTAATTTAGAGTAATTTGTGCAGTTCATGGTGATGATGGGATTCTTTCTCTGCCACCAATTTAATGTCACTATGAAATCCCTCCGTTCACATATATCTGGACTATCAACCATGCAATGTTTCAGTGCTGAAGAATTCTGTCAGCTCCACTGGCTCCATCACTGATTGCTTTGAGAGGTGGCATTATTCTGTCTATGTGCTTTGTCTAAAGTAATTGCAGTGAAGTGATGATTGGCCTTATGAACAAAAACCTCACAAACACCAAATGCACTTTGGACAGTGGCATTTGGGTCTCTGTTTCCTCCCAGTCCTTTAAATTAATTGGTAGCCAGATGTAAAACTTAAAGTTTAGATTAATATTTTGCTTCCAGCAACACAATGTCTTAGCTTAAAAATGAGTGTGCCATTTTGTTGTTCAGTTGCATTAAATTGATCCTTCTTGTCTTTTTTCAAAATTTGTAACAGGGATCACAAAGCAAAGTGGAGCTTTTGCATAAAAGCATACATTTTTATTGTTTGTGTGGGGGGTCTGACTGATTTTGGTGATCATTTGTTTGTTGATTATTGTTTCGTAGCTTTTTCTTCTGCCTGTTCTATTTTATTTTACTCTTTCCTACTTAATGGAGTTGTATGACATAGACAAAAATTTTCTATGATTTTTTTAATATTCCTGTGTGATCTTTGCAAAACTTCTATAGATCAAGGTCTCTAAGGAACATATCACCATTTTTGAATTCTTGGAGATGGTGGCCAAGAGAATAACACAGCCTGCATTATATGATGCCTCATCAGTTTTATTTAAATGGTAGAGCTTAGCATTATCATTTGGATCATGACAGAGGATGTGGAAGTCTATATATTTACATTGTTTCTCACTATCATCCCCTAGATGGGATATGCTGACCGGTTTAAATCATTTTGTGGTTTTCAGCACTATTTCATTTAATTACTGAGAGTTGTTATATCAGCTAGTACATCAGAAAAGCAAACATCAAAATTCAGCATTAATAAATACCCTAAATTCAAATATTATAGCACTTCCATGTTTATAAACAGATTAATTTATCTAAAACACAGAACTAATATTCTTGGATTTGATACAGAAAGGTTTAAATATTAAAAACAAAATGCTCATACTGGAATAAATGTTTTTAGTTTGTCAAGGACCACTGGATTTTGTTTTGTTTTGCTACAATAGACTAACATAGCTACCCCTCTGAAATTGCCATTATATGTGGCTGCCAGGTTAGAATTTGTCTATTTTTCAAATGTATTATATTGGAAACTAATATTTACAACATTGCAAAAGTGGCCTTTCTCAGCATAACCTGCTGTGGTTTTATCAATATATAGATCCCCAAGGATCCGCCTCCAAGATGTGTGCTGTTGGCCTTCACTCCACCTTGGCTAAACTCTAGGGTTGCCATCCCCCCAATGGGAATGGGGGTTTACCTGCTTTTTGGGGGCCCGATTTGCTGCCACCCACCCAGCCAGCGGGGGGAGCCCCACCCATGGATAGTCCCATCTGTGCCAATGTGCCAGGTGTGACGACATTACCCTGAGGTGACATCATTGTGCCAGGCACATTGTGAGGGGGGGGGGACAAGAAGAGGACCCCCCTGCCAGCAGCCAGGTAAGACCTGGCAACCCTACTAAACTCACACCTTGGCAGCCATTTTAGGAGACAGCAATGCATCACTTTGGAGAAGGTGAAATCAGGCTTTCCTTAGTCAGTCAGGAGACTGACCCACTGATGGGACATCTGCAGGTCTACCTGTTGCTGCAAGGGCTTGCAAAGCCAGATGTCCACCCCAGTTTATCACTTAATTTTGTCAGCAAGTGCAGGTTCTCCTAATTGCAAGATCTAATTGCTATCAGGCTGCCAGGTGGGCTTGTTTACTTTTGCTGACCTGGAAGTTTACTGACTTTTACTGGAGGTGAAGCCTCCACCCTGCCACTCTCTTGAGACCTTTGGAAGCTCTGCCTAAGTCTCCTACTCTCAATTTCTGTATCATTAGAATGGATGATGTGCTCTACTCAGTTCAACAGACTAAAGACAGGTAAACTCTTTCACAAAACTTGGACTTATCATTCATTTTCTCCTAAAATTCACCTTTCCCCCTTCTTTAAATCCCTCACTCTCCCACTTGTCCTCATGGGCATTGGCTGGTACAGAATTCTAGATTAGTGGGCAGCTTGGCTCACTTTCTCTTTCTGTCCTCTTATTTAACTGTTCATTTGCAAAACCTTACCCCTATATTTCCCTAAATAAACTCTAAGCTTTGTTTTGGAAAAGATCTGGTTGTTCACGATTACAGGTGGCCTATTAGAGGATCTTTGAGTTTGCTTACCCATTATCCAGGTAGAGACTCCTAAACTATACATTCTGCTCCCCCTAATTGGAGTGTGTCAGTTTTCCAAGCTAGCCAGGCTGTTGAAGCAGAAAGAGGTTTCCACTGACACTAAGCTTAAATTCCTTAAATTGGTTACAGTTCTTGGTGAGTCATCTGAACCCATGTTAAAGTCTGCACATGTCTAAGGATACAGGTGGAAGGGATCACATGTGGTAACACAGCTTCTGACCTAATGTGTCCTTGTATGCACATACATTCTTCTCACTTCCCCAAAAGTTCCCAGGAAAGAAAATAAAGAAACCTGATTTAGCATTCCTGTTCAGGACTTAAAAAAAAGGTATGTACTACCACTACTGCTACTACTAGTAGTACTCCTACTAATGATGATGATGATGTTAAATAGGATCAAAATTTTGAAATGACTTTCATTTTCCTAAGCTGGAGAAAGCAAGCCTCACCATTTGCCTAACAGTTGCTCTACTGAGAAACTAATATTCATGAGTCATGTACATGCCAATCATTCACATCACCTGAGGATCTGTATGCACTTTACAAACAGGGATAAATTAAAACTCATACCCTTGCTGATAGGCAAACAAGTAATAATGTACCTACTCTGCCAGATAAGAAAAGCGAGGTACTGAAAGGTGAAGTGATTTGTTCATGTTCATAGAGCAAATGACAGAGAAAAGAACACAGACAGATTTCTAGCACCCAATCCTTACTGCATGAGTAGTTCCAAATAAACTTGACCCACTGTGTCATACCACACAGCTCTTGTAAGCTGCAGTCCACCTTCAGAGACAAGATAGTAGAGATGACCCTTAAGGTAGATCTTGTGGTTTTTCTGCATTTTTAGCAACAAGCAGCTGGAGGTTCAATTAACAGCTGGTACATATATCAGGAAATAACTTTCCTGTATCACTTTTACCATCTATTAAGACTGGGGAGCCTGCCAACCTAGCAGTTCGAAAGCAAGAAATTGCAAGTAGATAAATAGGTACCACTTCGGTGGGAAGGTAACAGCGTTCCGTGCACCTTGGTGTTTAGTCATGCCGGCCACATGACCAAGGAAACGTCTTCAGACAGCGCTGGCTCTTCGGCTTTGAAATGGAGATGAGCACCGCAACCCTAGAGTCGGACTCGACTGGCTTTCGAGCAAGGGAACCTTTACCTAAGACTGGGGATGGGGATGGGGGGGAAGTCCTGCTCAGAGCCTTGAGTATCAAGTTGATGATTAGCAGCCTCACAGAGAAGGTCCTTCTTGGCCATGGCTGTGATGCTGGGCACTCAGCTGTTTAGGGAGTATGTCCAAACTAAAAAAAGAACAAGCATTTTTTCCTCTCAGTCATACAAAGTTGTATTATCATAGAATCACAGAGTTGGAAGGGGGCATACAGGCCATCTAGTCCAACCCCCTGTTCAGTGCAGGATCAGCCTAGAGCATCCCTGACCAGTGTTTGTCCAGCCACTGCTTAAAGAGTGCCAGTGAGGGGGAGCTCACCACCTCCCTAGGCAGCTGATTCCACTGTTGCCCAACTCTTACTGTAAAAAAGTTTTTCTTAATATCCAGCTGGTACCTTCCCACCCTTAATTTAAACCCATTATTGCCAGTCCTATCCTCCACTGTCAACAGGAACAGTTCCCTGGCCTCCTCTAGGTGACAGCCCTTCAAATACTTGAAGAGAACAATCATGTCCCCCCTCAACCTCCTCTTCTCCAGGCTAAACATCCCAAGTCCCTCAGCCTTTCCTTTAGAAAAAATTATTATGGACAACAAATCAGAATAGCCTTTCCTCATAGAGCTTGGTCTCCAGGCCCCTGATCATCCTTGTTATGGACATACACAATCCTTTCCAGGCATGCAATCTCATGAGTCATGAAAGAGAAATGCCTATTTTATTTCTGAAAAGACAATAATTAGTTGTATCATGGTAAGAGGCTTGCAGCTTAGGTCCAGAGGCCCTTGGACTCTCCTGAACTCAGTAAACTCTAATAATTCCCCACAACCAGTTGCCTGGCAGTTCCCCATGCTTAGGCCATGTGTCTGTCTTTTTGGAAAGAATGATAGCTTTCAATGGAGGTGACTCTGTTGGAGTTGGGGCTGTTTTTGTATGATTTTATACATTCTTTTAAAAAGCCAAACTAGCTATTACACAAGAGATACACCTGTCCTTAATAAACAACAACCAACACCACTCATGAAATGGTATGGAGTTAGGGATGCCAAGTCCCCCGGGGGGCGGAGAAACCCCCGCCTGGGAGGCCCATTCCCTGCCGCCGCCGGTTCGGGCCCCCGGGGGGACCCCACCCCCAAAGCACATCACACGGAAGTGACGCAAGCACGTTGGGGGCGGGGCCACAATCATCTGAGGGAAAACTCTATGGTTTTCCCTCGGATGATTGTGGCCCTGCCCCCAACATCCCTGACGTGCTTGCGTCACTTCCGTGTGATGTGCTTGAGGCGCGCGCGCAAAGCATGCGCACAAAGACTCCCAGAGCAAGGCTCTGCTCACAAAGACTCCCAGAGCAAGGCTCTCCCGCTCCGGAACAGGTAAGCACTTGGCAACCCTATATGGAGTGGAGGAACAGTAGAGGAAAAGGCTACTCAAAATTGCTCTGCGTCTGTTTTTCCTTTATGACTTTACTAATACCTATAATAAGATTATTTTAAATTGAAGATGCCAGGGACTGGACCTGGGACCTTCTGCATGCAAAGCTGTGTTCTTTCATCGAATGATAGCCTTTCCCCAGCTTTCTGAGATTTGGGATTGAAAAACTATCTGTCTTGTTCAAATAATAGTTCATTAGCTGCTGACTAATTAATAGAGCCATAGTGGTGAAAATATATCTACAAATGGCTTTGAGAACATACACCTCAAATATAGTGCTCCATAGATATTACATAATCAGTATGTGAAGAACAAGAAAGTGCTAGGTTTTATCCATGTGCCTCATATGTGGAAACTACTGCATTCAGGACAAAAGTGTTGGCTGTTTGTAATTTTCTACCCAATTGGTCAGAAATATCCTATAAATACTTGTAGTTAAGTCAATCTCTTTGTCTGAGGAGCTGTATGGAATAGATCATTTCTGCAGAAATTTTAAGATGTCCTAAAAATTGTTAAGAATTAGGGCAGATATTGAATTACAGACTACATTGTCAGTGGATTTGATTTTTTTTTTCATATTGGTTACTTCTGGATTTTTCTGATGCAAATGAGATTAGAAATGATATTTTAATAAGATTTTCCAATTCAATTTGCTTCCTTCTCTATGTGGATTTTGCTGCCTAGACATACTTTCCTTTGGGCCTTGTCCTATTTCCAAATATAGGGCCTTCTGTGGCATTTGCAAGTCCGTTAATGGTTTTCTGTGAGGTAAATGGAAATTTACTGTCAGGGCCCTTGCAGCTTACTGTTAAAGTTCTGTTTGTAGATAATGTTATTAAATCAAAATTTCCAAAATGGAAGACACTGCTGAGCAGCTTGCCTAGCAGCAGGGGTGCTTCTGAAAATAAGACATTCATTGTACCTTATGAAGTCATATCAAGCAAGTGATGCTTTAGTGAAAGGCAACCATTGAAGCTTAGACCTTGGCTACGATTTCTACCTGTCACATAAAACCAGCCAGATTCTGACTTTTCAGAATTGACAGCACTGTCTTGACAGAGATGAGCGAGAGTAGCTTGGCTTGAAGTCACACATCAAGAAATGGGGAGGCTGCTGGCCAGCAGGCTTTCCCATTCTGTAATATCCAGTTATCTCATTCAGCTAATTTCTCCTGGTCAGACGAATGAGATAACGAGAGTCAGATCAGAAGTTTATCCAGCTTTCTTTAATAGTGGAAGGAAGCTTTTGGAATTCTGATCAATCATAGCCAGGCTATTATTCACAAGATGAATTTAACAGGCAAAAACTGTTTAGATGTCAGAGAACCTAAGTGGGTGGATATTTATAGACATTCTCTGAAATGTAGGAGCAACTGCAGAAGCTGCTATAATCATGACAGTGTATAAAGGGGGGGGGATCTTTCATTTGTGGGGGATTCTTTCCAGAGTTCTGCATATCTATGATACCTTAATACTACAGACTGGCTATGTAAGAGACAGATACATCAGAACAAAACAGATACATGAAGAAAACAGCTTCTTTGTCTGATCCCCCAGGGCCAGAGGCCATACCCCCACAAGGCTATCCCACCTTCAACTAGAGTTGCCACAGGCAAGTCAACACCCAAGCAATGCAGATGATTCACTTTAATTGTTCAGATTGTTTGTGACAAACCAGTCCATGAGGCTACCAATCACTTTTCAGCCAGACCAGTTCCCCAGTCACCACCTACACTTGCTTCCATCCAGGCTGTAGGTCTGCTTTCTCGGCATGAGTCCTTAACCAGATCCTTTTAGCTCTGGCATCTGGTTGCTCTACCCCTCCTGCACAGTTAAGCTTTGAGATAATTAGACTGCCAAAATCTGGAGGAGGTGCTACTTTTTACACTTTTGACCAGGAACATCAACTTTCTGGTCCCTAAAAGGTTTGAGCCTCTACTGAGTGGAGACTTTTATCCCCTCTTTCTTTAGCCATTCCCACCTTCCTGTCTTTACTCCTGCATAGTCCTTTTCTCCCAAAGAGACCTTTACCCCGGAAGATGCCTTTATTCCTCAGGCAGATAGTACTCTTTGTCCTTCCTCATGTCTGCTCCTCCATTGCTTCTGCAGTCCCATGAGGTTCTTTCCTTTGCTCTGTGACTGCAATACTACCTTCCTTAGGGCTGCTGTGCCCCCACTGTCTCTTTCTACCCTACATCTGGAGTTGCCTGACCTGCTCTATCACTTCTACCCCAGGGATAGGGTGCCTAAGGCTGTGACTCAGCTGACGACAACAATATATGATCACATCATGAACAAAAAAAACT
Organism: Gekko japonicus; assembly: GCF_001447785.1. Classification (NCBI taxonomy): domain Eukaryota; kingdom Metazoa; phylum Chordata; class Lepidosauria; order Squamata; family Gekkonidae; genus Gekko; species Gekko japonicus. The sequence continues at coordinate 100,782 of NW_015170284.1, read as the reverse complement.
GGAGGCTAGGAGAAAGTGTATAAAAGAGATGGATGAAATGAGGATTTCAAGACTGGGATAGGAAGGCAGGAAGAAAACTCAAGGCGTATTTGTAAGAGGAGTATGCAAGTTGTTTTGGATGGTGGGGTATAACAGAGGCATATTGGGTCAGGTAACATGGACATTTAGTGTGGGCTTCGCTGCTGATCCCTCGCGCATTAAAGTTTCCTGTTCATATTGGCAAACCCGCCTCCTGCACCGATGCGGGCTGAGTCCCGCGGTTTCCGCTCTTTTTATCCGCGTTTTCTGACACCCATTGGAACAGGTGTTTTCCGATATCTCGTGCTTTGTATCTGCGGTTTTGGTATCTGGACAGCAATCCACCATGACCGCGCTACCCTCCCCCCCTTTTGTGTTTCTGGTTTAAGTTATGCACATGTGCAAACCGGCGCTAGCTTTTATTTTGGACTTCTTAGTTTGTATGTACGCCCAAGCGCATGCGCAGTTATTATTTTTTTTTTAAAAAAACCCTGTGCCGCCGCAGGGACGGCACGCTGTGTGATCAGCACTTCGCGCGAGTGAAGCGGAAGACAGAGGGACCGTCTGACCACTTCCAAGCGATATAAAATGTCGTGGATAGAAGAACTGCAGGAAAACTAGCGCGGTAAGAGGTCCGTGTGATCGCGGCCTTAAAGTAATACATGGGCTAATAGATTCTGGAATGAACAAGTAAAAACCTTTCCCTTCTTTGCCAGTCTATATCTCTCTTATATATATTTGCCGAATGATAGTGGCTTCTGGCCTATGGGGTGGCGAGATTGCATGCGCTCCCTCAGCTGTTGGCCTGCCAGCTGCCAGTCAAGACTACTGGCGTACCACTGGCCGGGTGTGCTCCTCTTCCCCGCCCACTCCCCTGTCAGGCACTGTTCTCTGTCAGAAGCTCTGTGTCTCCCGAGGAACACAGTTCTCTTGCTTAGCTCCTGAGTGTGGGACAAAGGTTTCCCTCAGTGGCTATTGTGAGGACTCATAGGGTTGCCAGCTCCAGGTAAGGAAGCCAGTTTAAGGAAGCCAGAGTTTGGGGAGGGGAGATGGGAGGCCTCAGCTGAATAGAATGCCATAGAGGCCACTGGCCAAAGCATTCTAACTTCTCCCTCAGTGGCTGTTGGTAGGCAACCAAGCATGGTTCTGCCAGTAAAGAGACAAAGGAACAAAACCTTTCTACGGCTCTGTGAAAAACTCATTTGGCCTCCACAGGATCCACCCTCAAATCTCCAGGTATTTCCCTACTCCGAGCTGGGAAGCCTACTTTCCCCTCAGTGCCTGCTGCTGGTCAACCAAGCTTGGTTTCTGTCAGTAAAAGGCCCTTTCCACACCTATTTGGGTCTTGGAGAAAACTCATTGTGTCCTTCTGCCCTGCTGACAGGCCCCTCCCCCCATGACAGCCAAGGCTTCAGAGCACAGTAGAGGCTGCAGGTGTGAGGGGGAGATGGAAAGCTGAACAGTGAGGGGAAATGAAGGTAGATTGATGCTTGGCCGGGAAGGAGATAGGGTTGCCAAGTCCAGGTAGAGGCTGCAGGTGTGGGGGAGAGATGGAAAGCTGAACAGTGAGGGGAAATGAAGGTAGATTGATGCTTGGCCGGGAAGGAGATAGGGTTGCCAAGTCCAGGTAGAGGCTGCAGGTGTGGGGGAGAGATGGAAAGCTGAACAGTGAGGGGGGAATGAAGGTACATTGATGCTTGGCTGGGAAGGAGATAGGGTTGTCAACTCCAGGTAGAGGCTGCAGGTGGGGGAGCTGGAAAGCTGAACAGTGAGGGGGAAATGAAGCTACATTAATGCTTGGCTGGGAAGGAGATAGGGTTGCCAACTCCAGCTGGAAAATTCCTGGAGATTTGAGGGATGGAGCCTGGAAAGTGTGAGGTTTGAGGAGGGATGGGACCTCAGACAGGTACAGTGCCATAGACTCTGCCCTCCAAACCAGCCATTCCCTCATGGGGAACCACTGTTGCCAAAATCCAGCTGAGGGTTGGAGATCACTCAGAATTCCAACTGGTCTCCAGATGGCATTGATCAGTTCCCCTGGAGAAAATAGTGGACTCTGTGTCCTTATACCTTGCTGAGTTGGCCCCCCTATGACAGCCAAAGTTATGTGGCAGTCAAGGCTTCAGAACATGGTGGGAGCTGATGGTGAGGGGGAGATGGAAAGCTGATCAATGAGGGGGAAATGAAGGTAGGTTATGCTTGGCTGGGAAGTAGATAGGGTTGCCAACTCCAGGTGGGAAAATTCTGGAGATTTGAGAGATGGAGCCTAGAGAGGGTGAAGTTTGAGGAGGAGTGGGGCCTCAGACAGGTACAATGCCATAGATTCTGCCCTCCAAACCAGCCAATCTGTAATGGGGAACCACTGTTGCCCATCTCCAGGTGGGGGCTGGAGATCACTCAAAATTACAACTGCTCTCCAGATGGTATTGATCCAGTCCCCTGGAGAAAATGGTGGACTCTGTGTCCTTATACCCTGCTGAGGTATCCATGGCAAATTGATTCTGAGTGCCCATGGCCTTGGCACTCTCCCAGAGCCTCTTTCTAGCACTCATTGTATTTATTTCCACAATGGGCCTTATTACTAGTTAAAGTATAGATGCAAATAGATTTGGAGTATTTTTAATACTTAACTTCTGAGGGCCAAACTAGATGTCATACTTCTTTAGAGAGCTGGATTCAGGTTCTCACATTTCCTACAGCAGCAATGGAGAATATCAGAAAATCAGAAGAAGCCTGATTTGGCTCAGAGCTGTAGTGTGGGTAGAGGAGAGACTCTGTTACATTTGTCCACACTGAAATGGCCATGCGAGGAGGTTATTGCCCCCTTTTGCAGCTGCAAAAGTAACATCCCCAGGGCCATTTCATCTTGAGTAAATAGTGGGGGGGGGGGAAGCAAGAGTCCCTCCTCTTCCCATAATACCTTTCTGAGCTGAATCAGGCTTCACTTGATTTTTAAAATGACATTTCATGCAGTTTATTTATTTACTTACCTTGCTTAGTGTCTGGGAAAGATGGCAGGTTTTACCCTCATTGCAACTGAGCCCCAAATCTAGTGTTTGGATTTTCTCCATAGATCAACCATTCTCTACTTTTTCCCATATGAAAGAGGTCCTGCCATTGTAGGTAAAGGTAGAGGTTCCCCTTGCTTGAAAGCCAGTCGAATCTGACTCTAGGGATGTGGTGCTCATCTTTGTTTCCAAGCCGAAGAGCCAGCGCTGTCTGAAGACATTTCTGTGGTCATGTGGCCGGCATGACTAGATGCCGAGGCACACAGAATGGTGTTACCTTCCCACCAAAGTGGTACCTATTTATCTACATGCAATTTCTTGCTTTCGAACTGCTACGTTGGCAGGAGCTGGGACCAGAGATGGGAGCTCACTCCATCATGCAGCATGCGGGTCTCAAACTGCTGAACTACCATCCTTCCAGTCTGCAGTTCAGCATCTTAACCACTTGAGACACTTAACCACCCCATTGTAGTGGGGGCTAAATCTTCTCCTAGTGACCCCAGCTATTCAGAATCAAATGTGCATGTTTGATATACACAACAATAAGTCCACTTAATTATTCATAAGACTATAATATAGAACTAGTGGGTTGGCCAGGATTATAGGTGCATCAGCAAAGATGGAGAAGCTCTATACAGTCAGTAAAAACAAGACCTGGAGCTGACTGTGGCTCAGATCATGAGCTACTCATTGCAAAATTGAGGCTTAAACTGAAGATAGTTGGGAAAACCACTAGGCCCATTCACGTTTGACCTAGATCACATTCCTTATGATTACACAGTGGAGGTGAAGAATAGGTTTAAGGGTCTAGATTTGATAGACAGAGTGCCTGAAGAACTATGGATGGAGGTTCGTGACATTGTACAGGAGGCAGCAATCAGCACCATCCCCCCCCCAAAAAAAAGAAATGGAAGAAAGCAAAGTGGCTGTCTGATGAGGCTTTACAAAGAGCAGAGGAAAGAAGGAAAGCGAAAGGCAAAGGTGAAAAGGAAAGATTTACCAAACTGAATGCAGATTTCCGGAGAACAGCAAGGAGAGATAAGGAGGCTTTCCTGAATGAACAATGCAAAGTAATAGAGGAAAACAATAGAATGGGAAGGACTAGAGATCTCTTCAAGAAAATTGGAGAAATCAAGGGAACATTCTGTGCAAAGCTGGCCATGATAAAGGACAAAAACAGTAGGGACCTAGCAAAAGCAGAAGAGGTTAGGAAAAGATGACAAGAATACACAGAAGAACTATACAAGAAGGACCGCAATGTCCTTGATAATGATGACAGTGTGATCACTGTCCTCAAGCCAGACATCCTGGAGTGCAAAGTGAAATGGGCCTTAAAAAGCATTACTAACAACAATGCTAGTGGAGGTGATGGTATTCCAGCTGAGCTATTCAAAGTCTTAAAAGATGATGCTGTTAAAGTGCTGCATTCAATATGCCAGCAAATTTGGAAAATGCAACAGTGGCCACAGGATTGGAAAAGGTCAGTTTACATTCCAATCCCCAAAAATGGCAATGCCAAGGAATGGTCAAACTATGGCATAATTGCCCTCATTTCACATGCTAGCAAGGTCTTGCTCAAGATCCTACAAGCTAGGCTTCAGCAGTACATGGATAGAGAACTGCCAGAAGTACAAGATGGGTTTCGAAGAGGTAGAGGAACTAGAGATCAAATTGCCAACATTTGCTGGATTATGGAGAAAGCAAGGGAGTACCAGAAAAATATCTACTGCTTCATTGACTATGCTAAAGCCTTTGATTGTGTGGACCACAACAAACTGTGGCAAGTCCTTAAAGAGATGGGAGTACCAGACCACCTCACATGTCTCCTGAGAAACCCCTATAAGGGTCAAGAAGCAACAGTTAGAACTGGACATGAAACAACCGATTGGTTTAGAATAGGAAAAAGAGTACAGCAAGGATGTATGTTGTCACCTTGCTTATTTAATTTATATGCAGAGTGCATCATGCAAAATGCCAGCCTGGATGAATCACAAACTGGAATTAAGATTGCCGGGGGAAATATCAACAACCTCAGATATGCAAATGATACCACTCATAAGAACATAAGAGACGCCAATGTTGGATCAGGCCAAAGACCCATCCAGTCCAACACTCTGTGTCACACAGTGGTCAGAAATACCAGTGCCATCAGGAGGTCCACCAGTGGGGCCAGGACATTAGAAGCCCTCCCACTGTTGACCCCCCCAAGCACCAAGAAGACAGAGCATCACTTGCCCCAGAGTCCCTATCTATACCTTGTGGCTAATAGCCACTGATGGACCTCTGCTCCATATGCTTATTTAATTCCCTTTTGAAGCCGTCCATGCTTGTAGCCGCCACCACTTCCTGTGGCAGTGAATTCCATGTGTTATTGGCAGAAAGTGAAGAGGACCTAAAGAGCCTCGTGCTGAGGATGAAAGAGGAGAGCACAAAAGTTGGGTTGAAACTCAACATAAAAAAACTAAGATCATGGCATCCAGCCCCATCACTCCTTGGCAAATAGAAGGGGAAGTCTTGGAAGCAGTGACAGAATTCACATTCCTGGGATCCAACATCACTGCAGATGGTGACTGCAGCCATGAAATTAAAAGACATCTGCTCCTTGGGAGGAAAGTGATGGCAAACCTAGACAGCATAATAATGTTCCCTGGAAGGCCAGATACTGAAGCTGAAGCTCAAATACTTTGGTCACAAAATGAGAAGGGAGCACTCACTGGAGAAGAAGACCCTGATGCTGGGCAAGAATGAAGGTAAAAGAAGCATGGGATGGCAAAGGATGAGATGGTTAGGCAGTGTTATCGATGCAACGAATGTGAAATTAAGCAAACTATGGAGGAAGACAGGAGGGCCTGTTGTGATGTGGTCCATGGGGTTGAAAAGAGTCAGACTTGATTGTGCGACTGAACAGAATAGGTGCATTACAGGAATACATCACATATAGTCCAAAGCACAGGTAAGGTCAACCACCTCCTTGTCCCTTTTAAATGGGTCCCCAGGATTTCAAATATATGTGTAGAAACATAAATAACATTCAGCAATAAGTTGAAAACCAATAAATAGACAATAGATGCAGGTGGTTGTCTGGAAGCTTGATCACACTTGGTCTGAAACTCAAAATTTGTGGGAACTCCCCTTCTGTCTGACCCAAATGGCTCATATGGGTTTGAAATCTGAGGTTGGAAAGCAATGGGTAGCTCAGATTTTAAGCTTGAACATACAAACATAAGCTAGTCCATTTATTCAGTACTAATTACTCTGACTGGTAGAGCCTCTCCAGATTCTTTCCCAGTCCTGTCACCTGGCAGTGTTTTAGCTGGAGATTCCAGGAATTCTCCAAATGAGCTTTTAAAACTAGGATGTCTAATTTGCCTTTCCAACATGCATATGCACAAGTATTGCCTAATATTTGAAAGATACAGTAATAACTGAGCATGCATTTCTACAAAGAAAGCTGAAATTTCAGATCACACTGGCTTCAAAGCCTTCCTGGATCTGCATGGAAGAAAGTGATTAATATGCAAATGAATCATGTCATCAGCTACGTGGCATTCCTATTTCTCCCCTTACTTCAGAGTGTCTGTTCTTGGCATGCCTTCGAGCTCTCAGGATTAATCTTGCTTCCGTAATGAGACTCTTTTGTCCCATCTAGGGGCAGGCAACTGTTTCCGAGGTGATGACAGTTGTTTAACATTGTATAATGGTTCTGGGTATCACAGAGGAATAAGCTTAATCACTCAGAAAACCAACTGGGAGGGTTTCACTAGGTAGACAAAATACTCAAGTTACAACTTGCCTACTGGGCCAAATGCTTGTAAAATCTGTTAGACTGTGGGCAGCTAGCAAGAAATATTAGTTAAATGACTACAAACAAACACAAAAACCCTATTTTTCCTATGGGCACTGAAGCAGCTTGTCTGAGCTTGTCCTTATGTAGTGAGTGACCTGTACAGTGGTTATATCAAGAGCCCTATAGGTTTATGTAAGTTCTTTTGTATAGTAATATTCCCATGCAGCTCCCATTCATTTCAATGTGCCTTCTGCCAAAGAGCTTCCCCGTGGATAGCACCCAATGGTAAAAGCAACTTAAATGTTGTAGTGGACACAGATTGTTATTTTTAAGAGAGCAATGTTGCTACCTCTGTCAGACAACAATAGAAAGATTGACTGTTGCTTTTCTGCAGATGATAGCACATAGAAGTATGGAATATATCACAAGATTGTCCATTGACTAATATGGAGCCCAAATTTTTAAATTATGGTCATGCTTGATTTCAGATGTTCTGATATAATGGTATTGTATCCTACCTCTTCATTGAGCAAAGTTTGAAGCCTTCCTCCAAATTAAGTGGCTCTTCATCCAACATAATAGTGTCATGGGCCAGCCATCTACCTCCTCCTCCTCTGAGGAGGAGGAAATGGAAGACTGAGGCCCTGCGCCAGTGGAATACCTGCCTGAGCAGCTGGGCTGAGAAGGAGACCCAGCAAGAGATACATCTGGAAGTGAGAACACTTTCCAGCCACAGCCAGGCTGCTAATTCTTTGTAGGCCTTGCTCTTGTCTGTTGCCTTTTTGATTGTCTTTGTGTATCCTGGAAACCCTAGGTACAGAAACAGTACCAGGCTTTGCCCCGAAAGCAGCAAATAGCCAATTAAATTGGTAGAAGTTTCCTTAGACTGGATCTTTATACATCTATTGCCACTACAATTCATTTTTCTCTCTCTCTTACATAGAATTATAAGGTTGGAAGGCCCCATGGAGATCATTTGATCTTATCCCACTCCCAACACAGAACTGCCACCTCTCCCAGATTAACACAGAATATTTTGTAATGGCCAAGGCCATAGATCTGAAAAGAAATCCAAATATTGGAACAGAAAGGAGCAGTACAGTGTTGTTCCTCATTTACTGAGAGTGTTGTGGAGTGATCTTTAAAATTACACCAGTTATTAGCCAAAGTAGGCCAATGAGATCAATAGAATTAAATACAATTGGAGCAGGCCATGTTGCTTTTATCAAAGTGGTGGAATGGTCCCTTATTTTTCTGGCTGGTGACAAAGGCCAAAACATTCTTTCCCCTTTTCTCCAGTGTCAAGGCTGGTGACATTTTGAGTTGGTTCTGTCAGGCAGAGGGGAAAGTGAACTTCTTTTTTGGCTGATGCCATGGTGCTTTTCTTGGGAGAGTGGAAGAGAGGGGGCATAACTTCACAGCAACTTTAGGTCCAATGGCTGGGGACTACGGGTGCTCAAACAATCCAGCACCTCTCCACTAGGGGTGTTTGCTCAGTATAAACCGAGCCAAACTGCTACCTGATAAATATCTTATTGGTATTTATTGAGTATTTTCTCACCCAATCACTGAGTGGGCTGGTGATTCAGCTATCTGAAAATTGCTGCCCCCAAAAACGTTGAAAATATTCAGGATTTTGGGGGGTGCTGGATAGCCACAGTACAGGGCATTTAAAGGGCTCTCAGCCCATTTAAATGCCTTTGGAGTGAACTTTCAGACATTTAAGTGGACTGCGGTCCCTTTAAATGCCTTTGGAGTTCACTCACCATGGTTTAGAGTTGTGCCGTGGCTTGGAAAAGGCCTTAAAAAGGCACTGTGTCCCTTTAAACACCCTTTCCCCCTCGATTGGAAACAATGGAGGATAGGGGAAGCTTCTTCTGGGGCCCATAGAATTGGACCCCTTGGTCTAATCTTTTTGAAACTCAGGGGGGGGGTTGAGGAGAGGCATTGGCAGCTATGCTGCAAATTTGGTGCCTCTACCTAAAAAGACAGTCCCCCGAGCCCCAGATACCCCTATATCAATTCTCCATTATACTAAATACACACACACACACATATCCCCAATCACATAAACAATAAACGAACAATGAACGAACAATAAACAGACAAAAACACACAATTTACAAATAGAATGAAGCTAAAAAGCAACACAGCACTTCCCTCTCAGCTGCAAACCCTGTCATGATACAGAGTTGTGTCGATTTCCTTGCAGTGGATCATATTTAAACATATCTATCTATCTATCATCTGTCTATCCATCTATCCATCTATCCATCTATCCATCTATCCATCCATCCATCCATCCATCCATCCATCCATCCAAATAAAATGGAGCCAAAAAAGAATCAACAATCCTGAACATTTCCTGAATTCCAATAGCATACCAATATTGGGATTTGGGAATATCAGGAAATATGGATATGTTTTGAGTTCAATATACCTGAACCCAAAACATACCAATTTTTTTATGCACAACCCTGCTCTCCACCCAACAGGCAATGGTTTAAATAGTTCACTCACAAAACATAGACCAGTTATTAATAAATGCTGTATTTCAATAAAATCCTACGTTTCCTTGGCCCCTGCCACACGGCAGGGAAAACATGAGGCGAAGCACGGCTTTTAAAAGTCGCGCCAAAAAAGAAACGCCGCGGCGGTATCCCACGGATCCTGTTAGCCGCGCGCCGTTGCTCCCTGGCACGATCAGATGCCGGGGAGGAAGAGGCGAGTGGGAGGGGGAGGCTGCTGAACTGCGCATACTCGAGCATGCGCAGTTCGGCCGGGGGCCAGGATGTGCCGGCACAAGGACACGCTGGCCGATCCCACGGCCGGCTTGAGGTGCTTCAATCGGAAGAACCACCCAGGTAGGTGGTTCTTTTTGGTGCGGGTTTTCAGCCGGGAGAGACGGATCGGAGACGGGCAGGCAATGATTCCCAGATGTTGCCGTGGGATCGTGCCCGTTTGATCCACCCCTGTTCTGTCTCGCTCCCGGACCAAAACCCCTTGTATGATTACAGGGCCCTTGTTCAACTAAGTAGCCCTCAGTAATGGTAATGGCTGCTGACCAGTTTGAATTAGCAGCATCTTTGCACACATGCAGTTTTGTGAATACCTGATGCAAACCTATCTGCCTCAGCACAAACTAAACACCTAAGCATGTTTGCAATGAAATTCTCAGCATCCCTACTGATGATGAAACCAGAGTGTCCTTTCCCCTCTATTTCACACTAAGGACAACTAATGGCATTGGGGGGCTCAACGACCAATTATCTTAATGGACCATAGATTCAGGTGGGTAGCCGTGTTAGTCTGAAGCAACAAGTCTGAGTCCAGTGTCACCTTTAAGAATTAAACTTTGTTGGTCTTAAAGGTGCCACTGGACTCAAATATTGTTCTTAATGGCCCAGTAGCTGACAACAACTTTACTGCCTATTTTATTTGTAACATTTAAGTTCTGCCTTTTTGCCCAAGCAGAGCATCAAAGTGACTAACAGTTAAAACAGCATGATTAAATCAATTATAAAACCAATTAAAATTGGAGCTAAAATACATATAAAACAAGGCAGCAAATTAAAACACAAGTCATTAAGGAGGGCTCCTTAAGGAAACATCAGACAAAACAGTCTTCACCTGCTGGTGGAAGATAGTGATCCAAGGGACAAACAAATATATCTGAGGAGGGAGTTCCATAATTTTAGCACCACAACCAGGAAGGCTCTCTTTTAGGTTGTCATCTGTCTAATGACACAAAGCCATAATGACATGAAGCCATTGTTGTTTCTAAAGCCAATCTAGACAAAAAAAACCCCAAACAACTTCATCCAGTGATGGAAGAAAGTGATAGAAGGAGACAAACAGATATATCTGAGGAGAGAGTTCCATAATATTAGTACCAAAACGAAGATAGCCCTCTCTTGGGTTGCCACTTGTCTAATAACATGAAGCCATTCTGGGTTCTAAGAGCAGATCTAGGTGTTACAGGAGAGACTGGGTTGCTGCTTCAAAATGAAATCACTGCTTCTGCTCATCTCCCCCCATAATATTTAGTGATGTCATCCTGCTATGAGTTTTTTGGTGCCTTGGTGGTGTTCAATGACTGGGCATGAGGAGGAGAAGGAGGAGAAGAAGATGATGAAGAAGAGGAGGAGGAGATTGGATTTATACCCCGCCCTTCACTCGGAGTCTCAGAGTGGTTTACAAACTCCTTTCCCTTCCCCTGCCCACAACAGACACCCTGTGAGGTAGGTGGGGCTGAGAGAGCTCTTTCCAGAACTGCCCTTTCAAGGACAGCTCTTGTCAGAACTACGGCCTGCCCAAGGTCATCCAGCAGCTGCTAGTGGAGGAGTGGGGAATCAAACCCGGTTCTCCCAGATTAGAGTCCGCACACTTAACCACTGCACCAAACTGAAGATTGGATTTATGCCCCACCCTTCACTACCTGAAGGAATCTCAGAGCAGTTTACAATCTCTTTTCCCTTCCCCTCCCCACAACAGCCACCCTGTGAGGTAGGTGGGGCTGAGAGAGCTCTTTCGAGAACTGCCCATAAGAGAACAGCTCTGAGAGAACCTGTAACTGACCCAAGGTCACACCAGCAGCTGCATGTGGAGGAGTGGGGACTCAAATCTGGTTCTCCCAGATTAGAAACTTTGCTCCTAACACTACACCAAACTGGCTAAAAGAAACTCACGTCATAGGGAAGGTGTCAGAACCCACAGCTAACAACGAAGGACACGCTTTCAGGAACGGTTATACTTTTATTGCAAAGCTATAGATGCAGTAACACAAGCAATGTTAAGAATGGTGGCAACCAATAGAGCCTAATAGGATATAGGGTATTCGTATGCACCCCCCCATGGCATGGGCCAATTAGATACCCTCCCACGCGCAGGACAAGCTAGGAAACCGTTAGGTGGCTAAAGCTGGGAACTAGGAGTCTCTCACGGTACATAGGAGACTTCCAGACAATACAACCTCCTCCTGCACATCTGTCGAGATAAGCATTTCAGCAAAGGCAGAACAGCAGGGATAGGAATGCAATATCAATTAACAAGACACAGAATGAACTCCCCAACCCCCATGGCAGCATAGCTGACAGAAGGGAGTTAAACTAAACATTATGAAATACAGAAGAAGAGCTAGCCTACGGGATGCTGTTTTTGGTGGCCATGTCTTTTGTTGAAATGAGACTTAATTTGCAGAAGAGGATCACAACCTTGAAAATGGAGGTCCTGTTTTAATGTAGCCCACAATGATGAAGCCCTCACGTCTTTGAAATGAAAGCTGCTTTTTCAGGTAGGTGTTAGTATCGGTTGAAAGGGTACTGAGCAGCACTTTTAAAAATAGTTCTGTGCCTCCATTGTTTTGTAGAGTCTCTCAGAGGCCGAGAATGATTTTTCCCTTACTGATTTGTTCTTTCCCTTTTCAGTAAGCAATCATTATTCCCTGTGTCTTTTAAATGAAGCTGAAATTAGCTTGGTTATTTTTGTTTAACAACAACAAACTCCATGTATATGGTGCTTTTACCCTGAAAAAAACTCCTCAGCTTTGTTTGTTCTCTGGCATCGTTGATGATGTCAGCAAAGCTCCCGGAAGAGTGGCTGTTGTTAGTTAATTGCTGGCTGCTTCACAGTCAGCAGAGTTGTAACAAAATGATGTTCTTTTGCAGGCCCTATAAAAATATCCTCAGTTAGGTTTCATGTCATACACACTACATTTGTTACAGGATCCCGCAGTAGAGATGGGCACAACCCCCCCCCCCCAAGTGGTTTGGTTCAGGGCGGCTCTCAAACCAAACCCTGAACCGACCCAAAAGGGCCCCACCCAAACCAAGCTAATCCAGTGAGTTTGGTTCTCCCTTTCTCTCTTTTTTTTTGAGCCCCCAGAGGGGATTTTTTTATTGATTTTTTTAACTACAAAAAACTACAACAGAAAAGAGGGTAAGGGAACTACATATATGGGAGAAAGTAAAGTACGCACTACTAACTAAAAACCCAAGAGAGGAGACAATCCAACTAGCTTTAAAACATCAAGTCTTCTCATCGTTATTCTTTTTATGAACTGAGTCAAACCCTTTAAAAAAGAAAACCTTTTACCCTCCAAGTTTACATTTAACTGCCCAATAACAGTATCCCCAATCATCCCCCAAAACCAAAGTTCTCAAAGGCACAGATCAGAGTCCTTCAGCCTTTACTTCTTCTTTTCCCTTCTCTTTTGCAGCGTATAGGGACTTTTCGGGGCCGCTGCCCCCTGCTCAGACAAAGAATCCTCGCCAGATGTACCAGTTTCCAGCTCGCCACTGGACCTGCTGTCCTCTTCTTTTTTCTCATCCTCTGACCTTCCCAGCTGTTCCTTTAGAAATTCTTGAGCTTTAAGAACAGAGTCAATATTTTCCTTCTTCTCTTTAATCTTAAATGTTACACCTTCTGGAAATAGCCATTTGTATCCAATTGAATTTGTTTGGAGGAAGAGCACAAGTTCTTTGTATTTCTTTCTACGTTGCCTTTCTTCAAATGGAATATCCTTTAGCGTTCTAACAGCATTCTCCCCTGCCTTCAAGGGTGTTGCCACTACTGCTTTCAGGATAGCATCCCTGATCTGCCTCTTCGAGAATCTTACTACAATTTCCCCAGACAGATTGTTTTTCTTTATATATCCTGAATATGACCTATAGGCCACATCCATGTTGTTGAGTAGCAATTCCGCCTTTATTTCTGTTACTGGGGCGAGTAGCTCGCTCATAAGTTCTTTAAGATTCTCTCCTTTGTTCTCAGGCACCCCCTGGAAGCACAGGACCATATTGGCATCCATTTGGACTTGAAGCATTTGATCTTCTAAAGAAGTAGTTTTCTTTTCCAATTTTTGCACTTTCTTCTTCACTTTCTGTGTTGATTCAGCCATTTCCTTTATTTTCTCAGCATCCTGCTTCATTATTTGGATCAAATCTGTTATTTGCGTTTTTTGAGCAGTAATGCTTGTTGTTACTACAGACAACTGCATTTGTTGAGCTGTAATATTTACTGTTACCACAGACATCTGTTTTTTGAAGTTATTCAACTGTTCCAGTAGAGGGCGCATGCACTTAGCTATAGCCTTAGCCGTCTCACTGGTCGTTTCCGGCTTTGGGGACTCTAGTTTTGTTTTAAAAAGTTTTTCTTTGTCTCTGTCCCTCTTCCCCACCATCTTTCCCCCCGTTTATTTACTTTTGGGATTTTTTTTGATGGCGGCATGCTCACGGACTCACCTCCCCGACCTCCCAGGGGGTGCCTCTGTGCTCTGGCGGAAGGAGGGGGCAAGCAGGCTCGTAAACCCCCCCCAGGGGCCCAGCGAAGGGACCCTGGCCAATGAGCTTTAAGGGGTAGCCTCTTCGATGGCAGAATGCCAGAGAATCGAGGCTCCCCTTCGCTCCAGTGGTTCTTCCAGCCAGGAGACCAAATGGTACAAGCGAAGCTTACCGGGTCAAGCGCAGGAGATCGAGCGTGAAAAATGATTAAAAGAAGCGGGGTCAGAAGACCAACTATGAACGTGAGTCAACTGAGAAATGATTTTTAAAAGAAAAGATGCTCCCTACCCTATCCCGTGGAACAGGAAAAGCGAGTGAGGGGGGGACGCCTCCCATGTGCATAAACTGTTGAGTGAAGGGGGGGAGCAGAAGAAAAATGTGCAATTGCCCAGAAGTACTCACCCAATCGAGCTAAGCGGTTCTCCCTTTCTCCCGGCCGTGTCAAGCCATCACTGGGAGAAATGGGGTGGGGACCACCCTGGAAGGGACTTCCCTTCCACCTTTCTCCTGGTCACAGCTCACCAGGGCCAGGAGAAAAGGGGGACACCCAGGAAGGGTTAAATGGCTGCCAGCCATTAAACCCCTCGGTTTTGCTCCACCCTTTGAAGCGGCAGGGGGAGTGAAACTGAGAGGTTTAATGGCTGGTAGTCATTTAAACCCAACAGGTTACTGGCAGCAATTTAACCCATCAGTTTCACTTTCCCCCTTCAAAGGGGGGAGCAAAACCAAGAGGTCACAGCTCACCAGGGCCAGGAGAAAAGGGGGACACCCAGGAAGGGTTAAATGGCTGCCAGCCATTAAACCCCTCGGTTTTGCTCCACCCTTTGAAGCGGCAGGGGGAGTGAAACTGAGAGGTTTAATGGCTGGTAGTCATTTAAACCCAACAGGTTACTGGCAGCAATTTAACCCATCAGTTTCACTTTCCCCCTTCAAAGGGGGGAGCAAAACCAAGAGGTTTAGTGGCTCAAAGCCATTTAAACTTAACAGCTGACCAGCAGACCCCACACCATTTAGCTGTCAGGTTTAAATGCCCAGCCCTGAACAGCTGAACAGAATCAGCCACAAGTCCAGGAAATGTTTGGGGAAGGTGTCTTCCCCAAACATCGGTTCGTGAACTGCAAACAGGCCCATATTCGGGCTGAATTTTGGTTCATGAACCAGTTTGTGCCCATCCCTATCCCACAGTCAACTAAGATAGTTGCCTCATAAGCCCTAGTTTGTATTGGGGTCCTGTGGGAGACTTTCATTGCTTCTTCTGCCTCATGCTTCTGGGTTTCATGCAAAGACATATAAGTACCATGGGACATTCTGCCCAAGCAGAAGTATGCACATTTTGCTATGAGGGGAAAAACACAGCTCTTTCCTTTTTATTGAAACCTAGAAAGGAGGATGAGAGAAATCATGAAGCTCTTTGGGTTTTTTTTTTTTTTTTGCTGCAGCCTCCACAGAATGCCCAAAGCCTCCCTTTGCTTTCAAAGTATAGAATTAAATAAAACAAACACTGGAACACACTCCAAACAAAGCCCCTAGAAACTGTTCAGCTCCTCCATCAATCTTATCACATGCAGAATACTCCCATAGTCAGTGTGTTGTAGTGGCTAGGGTGCTAGAGTAGGATCTGGGAGTCCCCGCTCTGATGTGAAGCTTATTTGGTTATGTTGGGTAAGTCAGACTATCTTCTCATCCTAACCTACTTCGCAAAGGAAGAAGGAAGTCCCTTGAGCTTCTTGGGTGAAGGGTGGGATAAACATGCATTAGACTGATAGACATCAGTTATTGAAGAAAAACACCAGTCATAATGCCTCTTTGTCAAATGTTTATTGTTCTCATCTTTTGACATATGTCTCATTTTCTCCTCAACCATGGCCAATGAAGTATGCATAGATAGCAAAAAACTAACTTTCCTCAAGGTATATGAAGTTTGGAGTATTGTAATAATGTTGTTATCATTGTTGTTATAATTTATAATCTTTTTTCTCACTTGGACTGAAGGCTGATTACAAGTATAATATGACTATACTGTCAATTAGCAAGCAGATTACAAAATATAACATTTGCATCTGACAAAGAAAGATTCTTAGTAAAGCCAAATAATGCAGTGGTGCTGGGGTATAGAAAAAACAGCACAGGCAAATGTAACTGTCTAAGGCAAAAAGATAATCAATGTAGGAATTTTTTTAAATCTCTAACAGAAATCACCTCCTGAGCTGATTCATTACAGCTTTGCTCAAATGCGTGAAGCTGTGAGAACGGAAGATAGGAGGAGAACCAGTCCCGCATTTATGTGGGTCCAATGCCATTAAAGGCTTATAGACAATAGCTAGAACCTTGTACTGAACCCATTGACAGATTGGCAACCAATGGAGTGTGTGCAGAATGGGAGTGATATGCAGATTCCCCTTAGTGTCTGAGAGTAGCCAGCATTCTGTACCAACTGGAGTTTTCAAGTTGTATTAAAGGGCAAACCCATTAGAATGCATTACAGTAGTATAGCCCTGGGGTAATTATAGTTTGGATCCATGTGCCCAGATCAACCAAAGCAAGGTAGGGGACCATCTTTCAGGCTAAGTGGAGATGGTAGAATGCCTTTTTCCAGCTGCATTAGCTTGCTTCTCTAGAAGTTAGGCTGGATCCAGTGTCACCCGTAGTCTCTTAACTGAGTCAGCAAGAGAGATTTGGACCCTATCAAAAGTGAAGCAGAAAATCTAAACTCAAATCCTAGCATTACTAATGTCTTTTTTCTCAGTTGAAAAATATGTACATATATAAGGCTCATGGGTAGGGAACATACTTTGCATACAAAAGGTCCCAGACTCATTTTTTTGTGTCTCTTGCTAAAAGGGTCCCTGGTAGCAGGTGCTGGAAAAGATCTTTCTCTACCTGAGATCGCAGAGAGTGGATGCCACTCATGGTAGGTAATACTCAGCTAGATGTTCGTCGTCTGATGGTATAGGACAGCTTCCTATGTAATAATGAAATTCAAAACAAATTTACCATCATCTACCTGTTCTACTGCTTCAGACCAACACGGCTGACCACCTGGAACTATTTTGAACAATGTTTTCCAACATCTTTCCACCTATTTTCAGTACTCTCCTATTCATTTACATTCACCTCAACTGCTGTCTTTTTCGAAGTGACTTCATCTGCCATCTGTCCCATCATCAACTAGTAAGGATGCCAGTTAACTGCTGGGGGCAGGGGATCTCCACACCCAGCTCCTGCTTCTTGTCACCACTCAGCTGCGTGGTGGAGGAAAATGCTGGGGGTGAAATAGGGGGTCAATTGCTGTCCCTGGAGGGATGACGTTGTTTGCAGTGTAACTCAGACGTGATATCATCATGCAGGGTGGCACTCTAGAATACACCCAGAACTCTAAGGTTAAACCATACAGTTTTGGGCAAATGCAAGTGTCACTCCTGGTGCAATTATATATCACTTCTGTGTCACATCAGAAGCAACATCATTGCACTGGGGATGCCAACCACAACTCCCCTCCCAAACGAAAAGTTCCCACCTCCTCCATGTCCTGGTTGCCAGACCATGCCTAGCATCTCAACTATGTAACCACATCTGATTTGGCTTCGTTGAAGTCACTACATGATCCCTGAGTATTTGGGATCACTCATTTAACCAATCAGAAAACATTGTCCTTATTTGCCATCAGTGGCATGTGTATGTAACCCCATGAATAACAAGTTTCTGAAAAACAGCAAGAGAGACAGTGCTGAGCCTCCATGCCCTGCTTGTAGGCCCTCCAGGGACATCTGGTTGACCACTGCATGAAACAAGATGCTGGACTAGATGGACCATTGGTCTAATGCAGCAAGGCTGCTCATGTGTTCTGTCATTTTATAGTCAGTTAGATTTGGCTATGTAGCATTATGATACCCTGTTCACTGCATAATTCACTGATTCCAATGTATTTGATCTAGCAGAAGGAAACAATGGCCAGGAAAAAGTGTAAAAGCAGCAGGGAGTAACTATGGCACTGAATAAGACTAAAAAATTGTGAATATTTGTTCAGAGTGTTTGAGGAGTATTTCATTTTCTACCCCACTGAAACTGCTATTTCAATTTTAAAAAAAATCAAAATTAGAGCACAGACATTTCTTACTTCTCTTGCTTGCTCCAGTTTGATTCACCAGAATTATATATGAACTCCCTTAGTATTTAATGATCTTCTAAAACTACAATAAGCAAAAGGAAAAAATGGCATTTTTTTTCAACACATACACACAAGCACGCACCCGTACATACCATCTCTTAACTAACACAATTCAAAAACAACACTTACAACATCCAAGCTGCTGAAGCATGCTTGGGTTTTGGTGTATCTCCAGGGAAAGGGAGTTCCTTAAATCTTTTGGCAGGCATGAGAACACCTCTGTGCAAACCCTCACTGGCTGTGTTTCACCAAAGGATGTTAGACTGCATGGGATCTCCCCCCCCCACAGCAACATCTGGGAAAGGAGTTCTTGGTAGCAGGCACTGTTAAACTTGCGTATGACACCAAGGGGAGAGACCTCCAAGCCTCCAAAGCCAGGCTGAAGAAACACAAGAAGTCCATGAAAATGTAATTATTGGGGGGAAATTACAGCAAAACCTCCTAACAAGGATACATTAAATCACACTCACTTGCAGTTACCACCAACATGACTTCTTTATGCTGTCTGGAACACACATATAATAATATGATATAACTATAGCTGTATATTGGAGAATCTCTGCACATTTCCCTGTTGAACCATCACTGCTTTTTTTTGAACCTTAGCCTTCTTGTATCAGGAGTGAGGTCTCCCCTCTCTGCCTTCCTGCTCTCTGTTTAGCATGAGAGAAAAAGATTGCCAAGGTACCCAAAACTAGTAACACCCCGTTATGAGTATCTTGCTCTTTTCTTGGGTGGTTGCCTTGGTGGTTTTACTCTCTCTTCTCTGCAGGCAGGTCCTCTGGTGAGATGAGAGAATAGAAGCAGGGAGGGGGTGTTGGAGAGGTCAGGCCCATCCCTGGAATCAGGCCTACAGGCCTCTTCACATTCCTGAGACCAGGGCCGGCTCACTCACTAGGCGAACTAGGCGTTGGCCTAGAACACGCTGGCCCTTAGGGGTGCCAAACTGCCCCCACCAAAAGCCCCCCCACAATTGCATTTCCAAGGCTTGGTGACCCCCACCGCTGCTGCCCGCTGCCTCTTTGGACGGCTAACTTCTCCCTGCCTGTCCCCTCGGCTTCCCAGTGGAGTGCGAGCGCTTCTCCTCCTCCTCGCTGGCGGGGACTGGCAGCTGCAGCAGGAGCAGCAGCAGCAGCAGGGCCAGGGGAGGAACGGCTTGTGAGCGCCCCACCGGTGAGCCTCTTCTTCGGGCGCCCTGACAACTGCATCCACCCCCCGCCAAAAAAGCCCCCCCGCTGGCTCTGACCGGGTGGCCACCGCTGCCTCTTTGGCCAGCTAACTTCTCAGGAGGAGGAGGAGCAGCGGGGGGGGGGGAGAAGGGGAAATTGGTGGGCACATGGGGGGGGCACCAGAAGGGATCCTCGCCTAGGGTGCAAAATAAGCTGGGGCCAGCCCTGCCTGAGACATGGGAAGGGTGCCACATTTAGGACGATCCACAGATACCATGTCAAAGAACCACACGTGGCTTCCAAACCACTGAATGGGTATCACTGCACTTTTTTGGGGGGAGGTGTTATTTTTCATATGTGTACATGCTTGTGTATGTGTGCGCATGGATGTATGAGTATGTATGCACCTGGAAATCATGGCAACCTCTGGTGACTGACCCCTAATGGGGGCCTGGAGGATATTCAGAGAGGTGGCCTCTGGTATTCCAAGGAGGTCTCCCTGCTTAGCTTCCGAGATGTGACTCTATCAGGCTTGCCTGGGCTGCCCAGGTCAGGGCACTGAACGAAATAAACTTTTAACAGTAAAAAGGGCAATTTGCTCAGACAGAAGGACAACAGGGTTGAAACTCCCTAAGCAATTTATTACCTACGTGCAACCTCATATAACTGCTTAAAACTCAGGGTGGACATAGTGACTACACGGAGGCCAGGGTGTGTGTGCAAACATTCAACGTGATAATGTAAAGAGAACAAAAAAATATTGCTGCTGCTGATGGACTGAATCCTGCTGATTATTTTCATGGAGGGGGTTTTCTTTTATGCTATTTCCCCTTATGCTATTTTGGGGGGTCCTTTCTCCCCTGAAGCAACATTTTGGGGGGCATTTTGGGCTGAAGTAGGAGGTAGAGATAGAGAAGCCATGCTCTGTTGATGAGAATCTTTCTGTCAACTGAGATTTTCAGCTGAATTCAAGATAATGTTTGAGGGATGGGTTTAGTCCTTACATCTAGAGTATATCTGCCATTTATCCTCAGGATAGGCATGGTTGAGTATTTCTGTGCTGCTTACTGTCCGTTGCAACATTTGTCTAGTTAATGCTGCTTTTCTAAAGCAAACCCATCTTTGTAGAGTCTTTAAAAGAACAAAAGCTCTTTTTCTATGTCAGTGTAGCCATCAAAGCTACTGTAGTGGCCATACCCTTAGCAAACCCTCTAGAGAATCACATCTTTTTCTAAATGAACTTGCACCTTATTTTAACAGCACAGTCCTAATAAATGTTACATCATTCTAAATCAGCTGAAGTTAATGGGCTTAGAAAGATATAACTCTGCTTAGGACTGCATTGTAGGAAACCTAGTGATGGATGAGTTGTAGACCTCATTACCAAGGAATGATGCTTAAAAAGATAGGGATTCTGATTTCCTAAAGTGCTGAATTATATCCTGATACTGTCTCTGGCCCTTCTTAAATCTATTCTGTGCCACTCTTTCTCCCTCGTAGGATAAGTTAGGAGCAAGAACTAACTTATATTAATTCAGCTTTGAACGAATGATCAGTGAAACCATAGAATCACTTTATCCTTGGAAAAACTGATGTTCTCTGCTTTGTAGGGCATGGATTCCACAGGAACCAAACAAAACAGACAAGACTACTTCTGAGTATAAGAACCTTAGAAACTGTTTGACATCCAGATGACTAACAGTGTCTTCAATGGACTTAGAAGGTATAACTCTGTTTAGGATTGCACTCTGAATATATTAGCTTCAATTGGCTTATTCTAGAGTAGATCTGTGCCCAGGCTAGTCCAGTCTCGTCAGATCTCGGAAGCTAAGGTGGGTCGGCCCAGTTAGTATTTGCATGGGAGGCCACCAAAGAACAGCAGGGTAACTACACAGAGGCAGGCAATGGCAAACAACCTCTGAATCTCTCTTGTGCTGAAAATCCCATGGGATCACCATAAGTCAGTTTTGACAATGGTGTGTGGGGGGGAAAGAATAGCTCGGCACAGAGCTGCATTAAAAATGGTATTGTTCCATTTAAGGATTTGTTGTTGTCCCTCAAACTAAAAGACCCTTCCTCTAAGCAATTCTCCAGGGGAGATGTCCCTGGAGGGCCTACAAGCAGGGCATGGAGGCTCAGCACTGTCTCTCTTGCTGTTTTTCAGAAACTTGTTATTCATGGGGTTACATGCACATGCCACTGATGGCAAATAAGGACAATGTTTTCTGATTGGTTAAATGAGTGATCCCAAATACTCAGGGATCATGTAGTGACTTCAACGAAGCCAAATCAGATGTGGTTACATAGTTGAGTTGCTAGGCATGGTCTGGCAACCAGGACATGGAGAAGGTGGGAACTTTTAGTTTGGGAGGGGAGTTGTGGTTGGCATCCCCAGTGCAATGATGTTGCTTCTGATGTGACACAGAAGTGATATATAATTGCACCAGGAGTGACACTTGCATTTGCCCAAAACTGTATGGTTTAACCTTAGAGTTCTGGGTGTATTCTAGAGTGCCACCCTGCATGATGATATCACGTCTGAGTTACACTGCAAACAACGTCATCCCTCCAGGGACAGCAATTGACCCCCTATTTCACCCCCAGCATTTTCCTCCACCACGCAGCTGAGTGGTGACAAGAAGCTGGGTGTGGAGATCCCCTGCCCCCAGCAGTTAACTGGCATCCTTACTAGTTGATGATGGGACAGATGGCAGATGAAGTCACTTCGAAAAAGACAGCAGTTGAGGTGAATGTAAATGAATAGGAGAGTACTGAAAATAGGTGGAAAGATGTTGGAAAACATTGTTCAAAATAGTTCCAGGTGGTCAGCCGTGTTGGTCTGAAGCAGTAGAAGCATCGCTCTGGCAACAGGACTCCAAACAGCCCCATTGCCAGAGCGATGCGTAATGTCACATCCTGGTGACGGCGGTGCAACGCGTGTCGCTGTCTCTCACGGCAGGGATCCTGTGAAGACGTGCGGATCCCCCGCCATGGCTTGGCAGCCCTAAGACCAAGAAACTTTGCTGGTCTTAAAGGTGCCACTGGACTTTAAATTTGTTCTATTGTTCAAGATATTCACAAAAAACTAAGTATATTTTGCTTAGTCCTGTACAATGTATTTTAATGTTGTTCTTTCCTGCTTTGATCTTTCGGTACTCAGAGAGTTAAAAATATAAACAGATAAATAACACTCGTATTCCAAGCACAGCAAAATATGTGAAGCTGAAAGTGTATAATTTTCATCCATGTATTAGCAAGGGGAGGTAAACTAAAAGCCTGCTAAATCTAAAGGCCTTGTGGAATAATTTCTGCAACCCAACCCATTCCAATTTCACCGACTTTAAAATCCAAAACATAAGAACTGAGGGCAGAGCGTAGCCCTGGGCAAACACTGCAGAGAGCAGAAAGAAAGAAAGGAACATGTTTCTTAATTCCTGCTGGCAGCATCGTGCCATGTCACACAATGAGCTCGCAACTGTGATGCCCAGGCCTTATCGGAGGCATTTATCTGTCCCTGCAGACAGATGAACAGGAGGATGGGAGTTACTAAGCCCCTGTCGATTCCAGGCTCAGACGTGTGTGCCAAGGGGTTAATTCCCCCCCCCCTGCTGAGTCTCGTCAGCCACTCTCCTTTGATGGAATCCGCATGCAGATTCTCCAGCAGTGAGAAAGAGGGCAGGTTTTTCCCTTCCAGGCTTTCATTATGTTGCAGTTTTCATGATTTTCCAAAGCTGCCAGCTTCATGAAAATTAATGCAATTCTGCCAGACTGTTTCTTTTGCGTCTGATGTGTCCTGATGCATTATGAAACTCTTCAAGGGACTGAAATTTCCCTTTTGCTGAGTGCAGACCATCAGAGCTTAATTCATGCATTTCCAGGAGCCCAGTCCCTGACCTGAGCCCCGTGCTAAGTGGCCAGCTGAACAAAGTGAAAGGGCCTTCTGTAAGCAAGAGCATTTGTTCAAATGCCTCTTCCAGGTTTATGGCATCAGCTCATTTGCTGGGAAGCACTGTGCCAAGTCAACAGACAGATTTCACAAAATATGTCAATGCTGTAAAATGTCCAAAGTGTTCGCTCTCTTTCCTTTTAGTCCCAGCTAGTGAGAAGGAAACAGATTCTAGATAGGAAATATTAGCCACATGGGAGATATGAGAGGCCATAGCAATGAGTGGTAGAGTAGTGGGCCAGCAGAACAGATAATTTGTTCTTTTGCCTGGCGGAATCTTGCAGCGTGTTCTTACAATGGTTAAAAACAAAACAACACTATGGCCGTGGGCACACAGGCAGGAAAATGCGGGGGGGGGTAGTGTGGCTGTTTGCCCCGGGGCAAAATAACTCACGTTTGCACCAGCAGACGTACCGTGGAGGTCCCATGGAGGTCCCGTGGTAGGGGGGAGGTGCCGAGCACACCACAATCCTGTGCCGCGGCAAAGAAGCGGCGTGGCAAACGGGTGTTTTTTTCTCCGGACACCAAAGTGTGCGCATGCCCCGTTGGGTGCTCTTGTGTATCCCATGGACAGTTGAAAAAAAAAACTTTATACGAGGGGGCATGGGTGGGCGCCGGAACTACCACTGGACAGACACCCGCCCTTGCCCCGCGGTTACCGGAAACTAGTACCTCCGAGGTACTAGTTTTTAACTGTGCATGTTCTGCGGGAAGCCTCGGGTTCGCCACGGGAGCTCTACGCTTCCCAGATGTGGCAGTGAGCTCGCGCCCGGAAAATCTGCCTATCTTCCATCTCTCTAGCGTGCCTAATGCTCCATGTGACCGCAGCCTATATAAAGTATTTGGGCTCTGACATGGCATTCAGTATTTACCCAGTACGAAAGATGAGGTGTAGGAAGCAGGGCCTCAGACAATGACTGCAGTAGTTGGATAGGGTTCATAAGGGTGTGGCAGTCCTTCAGGTACGTTGGCACCAAACCATATAGGGCTTTAAAAGGCAGTAACAGGACCTTGCTTGGAAACAAATTGGGAACCAGTGTAGATGGGCCAAGGTTGGAGTGATATGGCCCCTATTACCTTTTCCAGTCAATATCCAGGCTGCAGCACTCTGCATCAACTGAAGTGTCAGAACACCTCTCAAGGGCAGCCCCACATAAAGTGCATTGCAGTAACCAGAGCATGCACCATGATGGCCAGATCTTGTCTGCTTAGGAAAGGCTATAGCTGCCTAATCAGTTGAAGCTGGATCCAGGTGGGTAGCCATGTTCATTTGAAGCAGCAGAACAAAGTTTGGGTCCAGCGGCACCTTTAAGACAAAGTTTTACTCAAGGTATAAGCATTCGTGTGCCGGCATACTTCTTCAGCTCCAGTAAAACAGAATTTCCTCAACCATTACATATAGAAAGGAGGAGGTTGGGGAGGTTAGTTGCCAGGAAGGGCTAGTTAGAGTCAAGATACATAAGTAACTGGGCGATTATAGCTGAGGTTGTATTCAGGTGGTTGGTATGATCTGTGAATGACAGTAAATATAGCATACAAATACAAGAGTTAACAAAAGGATGTGGGAATGAAGTTTGAGTCCAGTGGCACCTCCAAGACCAACAAAGTTCAATTCTGGGTATAAGTGAGAACTGAGAGACTTAGCATGTGTAGATGCATACTCCTTCAGATACATTGAAACACATTTCCTCAAACATTCCATATAGGGGTAGGGTTGCCAAGGACTTACTGCAATTCGGCGGGGGACACATGCTCCCCGGCCGGAACATTTCTCCCTGTAACACACCATGCCGTCGCCAGGAAATGATGCTGGGCGACGCTCTGGCAATGGGGCTGAAGAGTCGACGGTACCATCAAGTTTCTGGCCCCATTGCCAGAGCGTCGCCCGGCATCACTTCCTGGTGATGGCATGGTGTGGCGCGTCTGTTGTCCCCGCAGGAATGATCCTGCAAAGACGTCTTTGTCCCCCGCCGAATCACGATAAGTACTTGGGAAGCCTGTATGGGGGGGGGGGTTAGTTGCCAGGAAGTGCTAATTAGAGTCAAGATGCACAAGTAACTCAGCAATAAATACAGCTAAGGTTGAAATAACACTTTAGTAAGACATGTGAATAGCAGCAAATTGGCATACAGATAATAAAGGTTTTAATAACAGATGTGAGAACTAAGTTTGAGTCCTGTGGCACCTCCAAGACCAGCAAAGCTTAATTTCTGGGTATAAGTGAGAACTGAGTGACTTAGCATGTGTAGTGAGATAAGAAGCGGATATCTCTTTTAGAATCATAGAATCATAGAGTTGGAAGGGAACTCCAGGGTCATCTAGTCCAACCCCCTGAACAATGCAGGAAAATCACAAATACCCCCCCCCTTCCACACCCACAGTGACACCTGTTCCACACCCAAAAGATGACAAAAACCCTCCAGGATTACCCCAAAGTGACAACCAGCATTTCCCTGGGCTTGTAAAAAAGGGCCACAAGAATTAAGCACTGAGGCAACCATTCCTGCCCTCCCTCTCAAGATCTGCCTATGTTCACAGAATCCACATTGCTGTCAGATGGCCATCTAAGCCTCTGTCCGAAAACCTCCAAAGAAGGAGAGCCCACCACCTCCAGAGGAAGCCTGCTCCACTGAGGAACTGCCCTAATTGTCAGGAAGTTCTTCCTAATGTTTAGCTGAAAAGTCTTCTGATTTAATTTCAACCTGTTGGTTCTGGTCCGATCTTCTGGGGCAACAGAAAAAAACTCCATACCATCCTGTAGATGACAGCCCTTCAAGTACTTGAAGATGGTTATCATATCACCTCTCAGTCGTCTCCTCTCCAGGCTAAACATACCTAGCTCCTTCAACCTTTCCTCATGGGACTTGGTCTCCAGACCCCACACCACCTTTGTTTCTCTCCTCTGGACATGTTCCAGCTTGTCTATATCCTTCTTAAATTGTGGTGCCCAAAACTGAGCACAATACTCTAGGTGAGGTCTAACCAGAGCAGAGTAAAGTGATACCATCACTTTGCGTGATCTGGACACTATACTTCTGTTGATACAGCTTTTGCCTTTTTAGCAACCACATCAGACTACTGACATGTTCAGTGTATGGTCTACTAAGACCCCTAGATCCTTTTTGCACCTACTACTGCCAAGACAAGTCTCCCCCAACATATAATTATGCATTTGACTCTGTCCGAAAACCTCCAAAGAAGGAGAGCCCACCACCTCCAGAGGAAGCCTGCTCCACTGAGGAACTGCCCTAATTGTCAGGAAGTTCTTCCTAATGTTTAGCTGAAAAGTCTTCTGATTTAATTTCAACCTGTTGGTTCTGGTCCGATCTTCTGGGGCAACAGAAAAAAACTCCATACCATCCTGTAGATGACAGCCCTTCAAGTACTTGAAGATGGTTATCATATCACCTCTCAGTCGTCTCCTCTCCAGGCTAAACATACCTAGCTCCTTCAACCTTTCCTCATGGGACTTGGTCTCCAGACCCCACACCACCTTTGTTTCTCTCCTCTGGACATGTTCCAGCTTGTCTATATCCTTCTTAAATTGTGGTGCCCAAAACTGAGCACAATACTCTAGGTGAGGTCTAACCAGAGCAGAGTAAAGTGATACCATCACTTTGCGTGATCTGGACACTATACTTCTGTTGATACAGCTTTTGCCTTTTTAGCAACCACATCAGACTACTGACATGTTCAGTGTATGGTCTACTAAGACCCCTAGATCCTTTTTGCACCTACTACTGCCAAGACAAGTCTCCCCCAACATATAATTATGCATTTGATTTTTCCTACCGAAATGCAGAACTTTAAATTTATCCCCATTGAAATTCGTTAAATCTCTTTTAGCCCAGTTTTGCAGCCTGTCAAGATCATCCTGTCTCCTGACTGTCTTCTACCACAAATTTTAATTTAATTTAATTTAATAAGCATTCCCTCTATCCCTTCATCCAAATAATTGATAAAGATGTTGAACAAAACAGGTCCCAGGACAGATCCTTGAGGCACTCCACTTGTCACTTCAAGAAGATGAGGAACCATTCACAAGCACTCTTTGGGTGCAATCTGTCAACCAGTTACAGATCCACCTAACAGTCATAGGATCCAAACCACATTTTTCCAATTTGTCAACAAGTATATTATGTGGAACCGTATCGAAAGCCTTACTTAAAATCAAGATAAACTATGTCTACAGCATTCCCCTGATCCAGCAAGGTAGTAACTTTCCCAAAACAAGAGATAAGATTAGTTTGACATGACTTGTTCTTGAGAAACCCATGCTGGCTCTTAGTAATCACAGCCATTCTTTCTAAATGCTCAAGGACTGTCTGTTTGATGATTTCTTCTAAAACTTTCCCAGGTATAGACGTCAAGCTGATGGGTCGGTAGTTACCCAGACCCTCCTTTCCCCCCTTCTTGAAGATGGGGTCAACATTTGCCCACCTCCAACCTTTTGGCACCTTACCTGGTCCCCAAGAATTCTCAAAAATAATGGACAGAGGCTCAGAAATTACATCCGTGAGTTCTTTTATGTTGGAGAATGAGCTTGATATTTGCTTTATGGACTATTTATTGCTACACACAATGGAATGTGCACACACACATAGGCTCAGAAAGCTGTACACTTTAAGTCACCTATTGTGATGCCACACATAGAAGGTGCCTGCATATACCTTACATGTAAATAAGGTTTCAGCTACACAGTTGCCCAGCCTGGTGAAGAAGCACAAACCTCCATTATTGTGAGCAATGGAACAACAACCCCAGGAGGAAACAGCTCCCATGACAGAGCTACTTGTAGTCACGTACTACCCATCGTCTACTTTGTTCCTGAGCTGGCATTTCCTGCCAAATGGACATTTGGTTATCAAAGAGACTGGCCTGCTTCATCAACACTACAATGGAGCATCCTGACGCCTAGGTTTCACACCTGTCCAGATGCCATACTCTGAGTAAGGTTTTAAGTTACAATATTGGCCACCCCCCTTAGGTAAACTCCTCTTCCCACATGCAACCAATAGTATTGTTTTTGGGACGGACTAACAGGTAGGTGGGTCAAGAGGTTGGCACAGTTACCACCCATCTCTTGGACCCCCTATAAAAGGGAAGGACCATTCACCTGGCCCTTCCTAGCTAGCAATCCCTGCATCAACCCCTATCTGCTTTTACTCCCCTTGAGTCCGACGTGCTATCCCCAACCCTTGCCTCTACTTTGAACTTTTGATCTGCAGTCAAGAGACCCCCACACAGTCCGACTAGTTCTGGTAGTGTGGATCCTATTGTTTTCCATTTCTTCCCATCCATTCTTCATTGGAACAACCAAGCTGCAGGACAGATAAGTATCACCCACCATCACCCCTACCTGCTAATGCAAAAGTGCTTATTTCTTACTGTAATTCTTAGGAACTTGATTGAATGTGTGAGTGCATCAGTATTGTTTGTATGAGATATATTTTTAAGTAAAAGACACCTATTTTAACTACAACAACCTCAAATCCTTTACTGGTAATCCTTGGTGGGAACAGGACCTTGGTATAAATTGGCAAGAACCCATTTATAAATTGCCAATTGCTGTAAATAAAGCAATTCAGCTAACATTTACTACTCTTGGATGCAGCTCGTCTGGCTCTGAGGACTAATTTCATTTAAAGAAACTAGGGCCCCGGTCACATGGGAGGTTTAGGCCTGGAAGAGGGACGGATCGGGGGTGCAGCAAACAGGCGCGATCACACCGCAACATCTGGGAAGTGGCGCGCACCCGTCCCCGATCTGGCCCTTCAGGCCAAATATGCGCATAAAAAAAGAACCTGCAAAAGAGCAGGACTTACCTGATACGCCGCAGCAAGCATGGCCATGGGATCGCCGGTGCGCCCGACTTCAGGAGCATTCGAGGCTCCCGGCTGAACTGCGCATGAGCACACATGCGCAGCCGGCTGCTTTGTTCTCCCTTCAGTGGCTACCTCCCCGGCATCTGATCGTGCTGGGGAGCAACTGCATGGTGGCTCAGGGGATCTGTCTGATCCCGCCGCCGCGTGTCTCTTTTGGTGCGGCTCTAAAAAGCCGCACTTTGGCCATGCCCCCCCCCCCCCCGTGTGGCAGGGGCCTAGGTGTTTATATACTACACCTATGTTGATCCTAGGCTGCAACTCCATTCCCTCATAATGTGTTCTGTTTTTGCCATGTTGAGCACCATTTCCATTGCAAGAGAAGACTGAGGAAAAGTGGGAGTTGAGCAGTTCTGCCCTCTATTCATCACCTGTTACAATTTCACTTTCCTGTCCCCGCAATGGGCCTACCATGTCCTTGCTCTTTTTCTTACTTTGAACATAAGAAAAGAACACTTTTTATTGTTTTTAGTGTCTCTCGCTAGCCTAAGCTCATACTGAGCTTTAGCTTTCCTAACTCTCTCTCTCTACAAGCACTGGTTATTTGTTTGTAATGTACTCATTCCGGACCGCGTGCAAGGCTAGGGCTCCACATGGTCAGACTAAGCTGTTGAGCTTCAGTCCCTGCCACAAAGGACTCTGATGATCCTAGCCACACCTATAGGAGGCCTAGGATCCCGGCTGAGAGCTTATGGAACTCTTGGCCACTGTAAATAACCAATGCATGGTATGGGGTGTGTTTAGGGGTACGGGTTTTTTGCACATATTCCGTCTTGTTCCTGATCTACAAATAAAGTATGAGAGCTGTAATTACTCGTCAGTCTCAGTACTTTTCATTGTTTGTATTCATCCTTGGTTATAAGGCCCTCCTTACACTTTCTGAATGAGTCTTTTTTTATTTTTCAAGTCCTTAGAAAGCTGTTTATGGAGCCACCTTGGCTTCTTTAGGCTCCTTCCAATTTTCATTCTCATAGGAATTGAAAAGTATGCAGGCCGAGAGTGATTCAGCTAAGCATACCTTTATTTAGTCGGGAACAAAGACAACTGACCAGCTCACAGGCCGGTTTATATTCATTCAGAAAACCCGCCACCAAACTCACCTAAACACACCCCCTACTCCCGATAGGCTATTTACAGTAACCGAGAGACCCATTGGTTTCCCGGCTTGGGACCTAGCCCTTTCATTGGGCCGGCTAGGATCCTACGGACCCATTGTCTTTAGACTTGAAGCTATTGAGGGATTGTGCCTGGCCAGCCCGGGCAAGTCCGGGCATGTCAGGCTGAATACATTACACCCCTCCCCCCTTGGTTCGCAATGCACCCACAGACGAAGTCCTTCGGGTGCGCTGGTGGCTTCCTGGGGCGGGTCGAGCGACGAGGTTCCGGGGTGGCTATTGTTTCTGCCTTGGGGGGCTCTTGGAGCCGAGTGGACCGGGCCCGGTGAGGGGTCTGGTGTAGCCGGGGCGGCTGGTCCCTTGGGCCGAGGGTTCTCGGGCTCAGTCCGGGAGGGTGGTTGTGGATCTGGTTCCGGCAGGGGGGCCGGTAGAAAAGGCTCCGGGTCTTCTTCCCTGTCCTGATCCTCTGGGTCCAGTGGTAGCGTTCGGCGGCGCAGCTGATCGATGTGCCGATGGAGAATCTGGCCATCCTCGCAGGAGACCTCGTACGAACGAGGGCCTTTGACCCGAATGACTCAGGCTGGAATCCATGTGGGGCCCCGGCCGTAGTTCCGCGCATACACGGGATCTTCTGAGAAGAACCCCCTGGCCGCCTCGTACGTCTCAGTGCCCAGGGCCTCCAGGGGCCCCGGTCGTGGTGTAGCCGATCCATTCGGGAGGCCAGGCACTTCCAGCCACTTGCTGTATGCGTCCACAAGGATGAAGAACAGCTGGCCCTGGAAGGGTCCCGCAAAGTCCAGGTGGAGGCGGGACCACGGGCGGTGTGAGGATTCCCAGGCCCTTTCTGGCGCTCAGGGAGGTTCCGGCCGCGAGGCTTGGCATGGCTGGCATCTCCGGACTACGTCTTCGATGTCCTTGTCCAACCCCGGCCACCAACGTAGCTCCGGGCCAGTGCTTTCATGCGCACCACCCCGGGATGTGCCTCATGCAGGGCGGTGAGGACCCGTTCCCTTAAGGGTGAGGGGATGACCACCCGGCTTCCCCACAGCAAGCAACCTTTGTGGGTAGAGAGTTCGTTTTTGTGGTTTGCGAAGGGCGCAATGTCCGGGTCCCCTTTGGCCTCGGGCCACCCCCTCACCACCCAGTCCAAGACCCTCCCCAGAATCTTGTCCCTGGAGGTGCCGCGGGCCACCTCCTTGACGTGGACCGGTTGGTCCGGGAGAACTTCCAGGCGCGCGACCAGGAGCGTGGGTGCCGGGTCGGGGTCACACCTGGGCAGGGGCAGGCGACTCAGAGTGTCGGCGTGGCCCATCGCCTTACCGGGCCGATGGACGAGGTTGTATGCCTACCCTGCCAGGAAAATAGACCAGCGCAGCACGCGGGGTGAGGTCATCTCTGGGGTTTGCCGGTCGGGTGCGAGGAGGCCCAGAAGTGGCTTGTGGTCCGTCAGGACTGTGAACGGGCGACCATACAAGTAGTGATGGAATTTTTTCACCCCCGCCACGATTGCCAAGGCCTCTTTGTCGATTTGCGCGTAGTTGCGCTCAGCAGAAGACAAAGTCTGCGAGTAGTAGGCGACCGGGACCTCGCGACCGTCTGCCAGCCTGTGCCCCAGGACCGCCCCGACCCCATAGGGAGAAGCGTCGCCCGCCAGCACCACGGGAAGGGCCTCGTCTAAGTGAGAGAGGACCGCATTGGATACTAAGAGGTCCTTTATTGCTTGGAACGCCACGGCCTGCGGCGGGCCCCAGACCCATGGTGCCGACTTGTCGAGGAGGCAATGCAGCGGTTCCGCCACGGCCGCCTTTAGGGGTAAGAAGGAGTGGTAGAAGTTCACCAGGCATTCATTCAGAAAACCCGCCACCAAACTCACCTAAACACACCCCCTACTCCCGATAGGCTATTTACAGTAACCGAGAGACCCATTGGCCTCCCGGCTTGGGACCTAGCCCTTTCATTGGGCCGGCTAGGATCCTACAGACCCATTGTCTTTAGACTTGAAGCTATTGAGGGATTGTGCCTGGCCAGCCCGGGCAAGTCCGGGCATGTCAGGCTGAATACATTATAGGAATCATTTCTGATTGTGCCTTCAATATTTCACTTTTAAGAAACTCCCATCCCTCTTGAGCTCCTTTCTCCTTAAGTATTTCTGACCATGGGATTCTACCCAGCTTAACTTTAAGTTTATCAAAATTTGCTTTCCTGAAGTCCAACCTATATGTCTTACTATAGTCCCGTTCACACTGGCCGATTTGAGCCGGGAGTGGGACAGTTCGGGGCCGGATCAAACCGGCGCGATCACACCACAACATCTGGGAAGCGTCTTGCTTCCGTGGCCGAACTGTCCCATCCCCGCAGAAATCCGCAGCAAACTGAACCACCTACTTCGGTGGTTCAAATGGACGCGGCGCAGCAACGGGGCGTTTGATCGCCGGCGTGTCTTTGCGCCGGCACAACCCCGGCCCGGATCCGAACTGCGCATGCTCCGACATGCACAGTTCGGCTGGCTAGGCGTCTGACGTGTGTTTTCTCCCCGGCGTTTGATCGCGCCGGGGAGAAAAGGCGCCGCGGCCAGGGGATCCGTGGGATCCCGCCGCGGTGCCTCAACGTTGCCGTGGCTTTTAAAAGCCGCGCCTTAAGTGGCTTTTCCCCTGCCATGTGGCAGGGGCCTATGTAAAGCTTTTACCTTCCCCAAGACTGTAAATTCCTGTGTGTTAATCCCCATTCTCACATCTGTTTGTTAACTCTTGTATTTGTATACTATTTTCCTGCCATTCACAGATCTTACCAACTGCCTCAATCCAATCTCAGCTATAATTGGCCAGTGACTTATGCATCTTAACTCTATCTAGCCCTTACTGGCAACTAACTTGCCCCCTACCCCCTCTCTATCTATATGTAATGGTTGAGGAAATTCTATTTCACTGTATCTGAAGAAGTGTGCTTGCTCACAATAGCTTATACCTTGAATTAAACTTTGTTGGTCTTAAAGGTACCACTGGACTCAAACTTTGTTCAGTTGAAGCTAGTAAAAGGTGCTTCTGGCCACATCTGCCATCTGCTTATCCAGCAGTAGGCCCGGGTCCAAGAGCATCTCCAGACTAGGGACCTGTTCCTTCAAAGGGAATGCAACTCTATCCAGAACAAGTGACACTTAAATCCTGTGTCAGACCTTCCACCCACCAGTTGCACTTCTGTTTTGTTGGGATTAAGCTTCAGTGTATTAGTCTGCATCTATTCCAAAACTGTCACCAGGTACAGGTTCATGATTTTACAGCCCCTCTGGGATCAGCCAGGAAGACAGCCCAAAGATCATCTCTGTGTCATCTCACCTAGCAGTTTTCATGTAGATGTTAAAAAGCAAAAGGGATGAAATGAAGCCTTAAGGGACCCCACAGGCCAAAGACTGTTGCTGAGCAGCAGTTTACCAGCACCACCTTTTAAAAACTGCCCTCCAGGTAGGACCGGAACCACTGCAGAATTTCGGCATAACTGCACATGTCCATAATATGTGCAGTCTCTTTTGGAGGGGTGGTGTTCCTGCTAATATCACATTCTACCTAAATTTCAGTAGCTTGCTGTGATTATATAATACATCTCTAGGCAGCAAACTGGCATGCTGGATATTCCAACGTTAAAATGGCATTTGACAGATCATAGTATATAGGGTTGCCAATCTTCCGGTGGGACCTGGCGATCTCCTGTAATTACAACTGATTTCCAGAAGACAGAGATCAGTCCCCCTGGACAAAATGGCTGCTTTGCAGGGTGGACTGTATGGCAATCTACCCTTACTGAGGTTGCTTCCCTCCCCAAACCCTGCCCTCCCCAGGCTCCGCCTCTAAAATCTCCAGGTGTTTCTCAACCTGGGCTTGGCAGTCCTAATTAGTATATAATATTGAACACTAGACAGAATGGATCTCCTCTCTCACCCTGTCTTGTCACTATGTGAGAGAATAATGATGAGAATGACAAGGGAAAGAATGACTTTAAAAGCTATTCTGCTTCAGTGGCACAATCATGGCTAAGATTCCAAGAAACAATTAGGATAGAATGTGTCATTGCTGGCCCTCTTGTGGTTTTGCATCTTGAAGCACTAACTCCTTGAAATCCTGTTCAAACAGGGCACCTTTCCATCTCCCCATTTAATTTAATTTGTCAAAGTATTCACTGCCAATTCACCAAGGAAAGACAATTTGCCCAAATGCTAAAGACAAAATGGAATTAAATTGCTGAGAAAGTATCTGGGGGCCCAGGAGTACCATGTATAAAGCTGCAATTTGCAATAGGCAAATGCAGGATTGAGAGCCAAAAGCCCATCTCATGACCCCAACAGACCATCTAAAAAGGCTTCTAGAGAGTGTTGGACTCACTGATGGAAAAACTATTTTGCTTGCAATGACTGCCCAAAGCCATGCTGTTTACTGTATCCAGTGTGTTTCCATATTGAAAAAAATCTTTTGTATTGGCCTCTGCCTAGATTGCTGTATCTCTAGTTTATGAGTTGGATGCTGCTGACCATTGGTGGTGGTATGGAGTCTGAGCAATCCTTAACTCGCCTAGCACACTATATTTATGATTTTTTTCATATGGGTCATGTACCTAGCATTTGTTCACCAAACTTTCATGTGGTTATTCCATACCCGTATTTGAAGACGGTTCCTTTCTAAGTAGCAGAAAGTTCAGGACAGCAGTGGCAGGATCAGTTTTGCCTTGGAGTAGAAGTTCTGTGGCAGAACACAGTAAAGGTTGGCAAAAACTGAAGAAAAACTAATGCGAGGCCTGATATCGAAAAAGAGCAGATCACAAAATCAGAGCTTCTATTAGGCTACTGACATATGCCCAACTTTAGCATAAGGAGCCTTCTTCCAACTTAAGTGGTTCCTCTACTAGAGGAAGACAGTATCCCAGTGGTTACAGCATCAACCAAGTTAAATATCAGTTCCCACACAGGCCTGATTTACACATGCAGGTGGTAGAATATTGCAGGTGGTAGAATATGCAGGTGGTAGAATATTGAGGTTGCTGGATGGAATGCACCACTTTGGACTGCAGGTCGTAGATTTCAGTTTTGAATGCTCTTCTCTATTAAAAATTCTATGCAAAGAGAAAACTAGCCCAACAAGGAGAAAGCATATGCTGCCTCTCTTTGCTTGCTGTGCTGATTTTCTATCTGAAGGGAGATTTTTAAAATTTACAGTCTAAAGTGGTACAGTCACTTCTTCCGCCTAGGGTGGCCAGGTTACCTGCTATGACAGGGAACATCCTGCCCTGGAGCTCTGCCCCTCACTGCCACTTGAGAGGGTGGGGGGAGTAGAGGGGTGAAACAGCATTGCATGAGGCTTTGATGTCACTTCTAGTAGCATACCTGGATGTGATGTCACTACACCACACAATAGTCTAGGAATTTTCGCTGATCTCAATGGTTTTAACCATAGGTTTTGGGAAATCCTGGAGCACTGTTTGAAGGTGTAATGCTACTTGTGGGTACACAGCCAGAAGTGACGTTCCATCAAGCAATGCTGTTTTGCCATGAGTTTGCCCCCCAGGCTCCTGGGGATTGCCAACACTGGACTGATAATCCTGCTTCCATCTCATTTTCCTGCATGTCTAAAACAAGCCTTTACTAGGTTGGCATACCAAGGTGGGCAACTGGTGCTATACTTGGGGGAGGTCCCAAATATACAAATTCCACTAGTAGAAAACACCATCAAAAATTGCCAAAACAATATATTAAACAATTATAAAGTTGGCGGTGTCACAACAACATTAATGCATACTGTAACTGTAATAAGGCATAAGATACAATATTTGCTCCTTTGAAGATAAGACATAAAGTCCATGTAGACAGTCCACATAGTCATAACATTTTCCAAACAGCCTTTGCAAAGATGCCCATTCTAGAAGCTTGGAAGATGTGTTTCCTTCAACTTCTTAAGTTTGCCAGCTGTGTAAGTGGAACTTGATTCGCTTCTTACACTATGAACCTTGTGGTCTGTTGAAATTGCTGAAATCAGGTTCCACTTACACAGCTGGCAAACTGTTATTCTTTCCACAGTGGGAGTCCTCTGTTGCAGTTACTTTCTGTTTGGAAGTCTATGAACACTACTTATGTATGGAATTACAGAAGAGCCTATTGTTGGTCTTAAACATGTTTCTTGTTTAAACTGTGTTTAATTGTTGTGAGCAAATTGTTGGATCTATGTTTATATACTCTGTTGGGTTGTGACCACTAACCCTTCTTTGTATTTCAGTGAATATAATATTTAGTTTTGAACATAGTTCTGAATTGTAGATGGTCTTCCCTTGGTGGATATTGTTTGTGGCTATATTTCTACACTAAGGGTTCCCTATTGTCTTTGCATATTGGAACATTGTGACATTATCATCTTGTAGACCAATCCTCTTCCTTTCCCCTAATCATCATCCAATAGACCAGTCCTCTCCCTCTTCCTGTAGCTGGTTTTGAGCCTTTGTGACATGAGCAGTCTCTGGACTAATTCTCTCCTTTATTTGCATTGTTTTACCATGTTGAGATCATCAATTCTCTTTTTTTGTGTTCTTTAGACCTTTGGGTTGTCAGTATTTTCTAGTCAATCCTCTAACATCTTCTTTACTTTCTTCTCTGGGGAGTTCTCTTGTTCTACCTTCTCCTTATTTGTACATTTGAACATTGTGACATTTTCATTCACAAAGATGACCCTCTCCCTTAGTTGCATATTTAAACCATTGTGTGAGTGGGATCTGTGGCTCAAAGGTAGATCATCTGCTTTGCATGCAGAAAGTCCTGGGTTTAATCTTGACATTTCTAGTTCAAAATATCAAGTAGTAGGTGTGTGAAAGACCTTTACCTGAGACCTGGAGAGTGACTGCCAATCTCAGTAGACAATATGACCTTGATAAACAAATGAACTGACTCAACAGAAGGCAGCTTTGTGTGCTCATGTGTCATCAGCAACTTCCAGGTTAATCATCTGCCATTTCCCCCTTTTACACTTTTGAAGCAATTTTGCATCATCAACTACTAGATCCCACTGCTTTTTCCTATATTTGGATCTCAGGCTATTCAGACATGGGTAGTCTCCAAACCAATCCTCTTGCTCTGCCATCTTACTCATTTCCACATTACAGCAGTTGTGCCATCAGCAACCAGAAACAAGTCCTTCCCTCTGTCTTCTCCCCTTGTTGCTTGTTTAGGTACTTTTATTTATTTATTACATTTCTACCCTTCCCTCCCGCTGAAGCTGCTCAGGGCAGCTTACAAACAATTTAAAATGAGATTGTATCCCAGTACTGCCTTTTGCACTCTCTTGTTGACTATAAAGGCCACACCATTTTTTCTACGAGATTCCTGGCCACAGTAGTAGATATAATGGTCTTCTGAGTTAAATTCGCCCATTCCTGTCCACTTTAGTTCACTGATTCCTAGGATATCGATGTTCAGTCTTGCCATCTCATTTTTGACCACGTCAAGCTTACCTTGATTCATAGATCTTACATTCCAGGTTCCTATGTAGTATTGTTCTTTGCAGCATTGGACTTTCCTTTCACCATCAGACACATCCACAACTGAGGGTCCTTTCGGCTTTGGCCCAGCCGCTTCACTCTTTCTGGGGTTACTTGTACTTGCCCTCTGCTCTTCCTCAGTAGCATATTGGACACCTTCCGACCTGAGGGGCTCATCTTCCGGCGTCATATCTTTTAGCCTTTTGATACTGTCCATGGGGTTTTCTTGGCAAAAATACTGGAGTGGGTTGCCATTTCCTTCTCCAGGTGGATCACGCTTGGTCTGAGTTCTCTGCTGTGGCCTGTCCGTCTTGGGTGGCCCTTCACGGCATAGCCCACAGCTTCATTGAACTGCGCAAGCCCCCTCGCCACGACAAGGCAGTGATCCATGAGGGGGGTTAAAACAATAGTATCATGTTATTGTAGTGTTAGGCAACTGGAACATTGCAATGGATCAAATTACAGAAAAATCCCATTATCCTAGGTGATGATCTCAGGATTCAATGCCTCACCTATTTCCCCCCAGTTAGAATGAGGTATTCAGCTGCATGTAATTATACTTATTCTTCACTGATTAGAAATTACTGGATATAACTGTTGCTTGACACAACTGTGTAATCTTTACATGTGCCGTGTGATGATGCTATACTCTACAGCAATTTGTAAGCTATGGCTTTTGTTGTTGTTCAGTCGCACAGTCGAGTCTGACTCTTCACTACCCCAGGCCCTCCTGTCCTCATCGTCCTCTGGAATTTGCTCAACTTCATGTTCATTGCATCAATAACACTGTCTAACCATCTCATCCTTTGCCTCCCCTTCTTCTTTGACCTTCAATCTTTCCCAGCATCAGGGTCTTCTCCAGTGAATGCTCCCTTCTCATTTGGTGGCCAAAGTATTTGAGCTTCAGCTTCAGTATCTGGCCTTTCAGGGAACAGTCAGGGTTGATTTCTTTTAGGATTGACTGATTTGTTCTCCTTGCAGTCCAAGGGACTCTCAAGAGTCTTCTCCAGCACCAAAGCGAAGAATTACTGGATTGATATACATGAAATAATACAGAAAAGCCTAGAAATTTCTATCCCCTTTACCCTGGAATTATTTTTGTTAACTATTCCATCCAAAGAAATCCAAAAGAATGATTTATATTCCGTAATTAATATCATTATTGCAGCAAGGATTGCATATGCCAGTTGTTGGAGGAAAACAGGGGTACCAAACAGAACTGAAGTTGTAACAAAAATATTGGGAGCAGTGGAAATTGATAAACTCACATTTTATTTAAAGGATAAAACAGATAGACAGTTTGAAAAAAACTGGATGAAATTTTATACATGGGTAAATAAGACAGATAAATAGAAGCACACAGATGCTTCTCTCCCAGGGCAGTGGAGGAGAGCGTACTGGTAGCCCACAAGGAAGATAGAACAGTGCAGCACCCTGGGAGAAAAGCATCTGTGGCATTTGGCGGTCCGGTGCCTGCATGCCCAGCAGGGGTTTATGATCAGTCACTACGGTGAAGGTCCACTTGTAGAGGTAATCATGGAATTTCTTAACTCCTGCCATGATTGCCAATGCCTCCTTGTCTATCTGAGCATAATTTCATTTGGCTGATGACAAGGTGCAGGAGAAATAGGCCACGGGAACCTCCCTGCTGTTGGGTAACTGGTGTCCTAGGATTGCTCCAACCCCGTACGGGGACGTGTTGCAGGCTAGGACAACAGGCAGTGCTTCGTTGTAGTGTGCCAGGACGGTGTTTGAAGTGAGCAGCTCCTTGACAGCCCGGAACACGGCAGCTTGCCTCTGGCCCCAGACCCAGGGGGCCCTTTTGTCAAGAAGTTGGTGCAGGGGTTCCATGATTGCTGCTTTGTAGGGCAGGAATGAATGATAGAAATTCAGCAGGCCCAGGAAGGCTTGGCGTTCCTGCTTGGATGCGGGGGTTCGGGGCATTGATGATGGCGCAGACCTTGTCGGCAGCAGGATGGATGCCATGTGCATCGACTGAGAAACCTAAGAAGTTGACCTGCGGAACCCTCAGGAGGCATTTTTCTCTTTTCACCTTGAGGCCAGCATTGTGGAACCTCTTTAGGATGGTGCACAGTCGATTGGCGAATTCCTCATTCGTGGGCGCGGCAATTAAAACATAGTCAGAAAAAAGCTGGACCCCGGGAATTCCTTTAAGAAGAGAGTCCATTAAATTTTGGAAGATTCCTGGGGCTACACTGACCCCGAACTGTAGCCACCACACCCAGAACGTGCCCCTGTGCATTACAATCATCTGGGCCTCTGAGGTCGCATCATCTACCAGGAGCTGTTGGTAGGCCTGTGCCAAGTCCAGTTACCCAAAAACCTTAGCACCCACTAGGGATGCTAGGACGTAGCTGAGTATGGGGACTGGGTATGCGTGATCCTGTAGTACATTTATAGTCTGCGCAGATGTGGACATCCCCATCTACCTTGGACTTTAGGGCAAAGGGGACACAACTGTCCTTCAGCTGAACTGGCTGCACCTCTGGGTTGAGTTGAAGGGAGACCGGAGGTCCGGTGTAGCGACTGAGCGTCCCATCAAAAACTGCTGGGAACTCGTCGCACACCCATGAAAGTCTTTGGATGCCACGTGGTGCACCCCTGTTATTTCGAACCCCAGGGGCGAGAACCATGATAGTCCCAGTAAGCAGGTGAGCTGCCCTTTCACCACTAACAAGTCCAGCAACTCAAATTGGCGGTATTTGACATGGAACTTGCCCCACCCTTTGATGGCCACATCGTTCTTTTGACAGTCTCTGAGGGTGAAACCAGAGGGTTTGAGGCGGGGACCCCCCTGTGGACAGAGCCTTTGGAGAGTCTCTTCCAATATGATGGAGATGGAGGACCCTGTGTCTAGTTCCATCTCACATGGCACTCCCTCTATCAACACTGTCACCTTGATTTTATCAGGGGTGTCACGGGGCAACTTCAGTACCTCATGTTGGTGGACGGCGGTGGTGTGCAGCTCCACTGACTCCTGGTGCATTGTTGTGTGTCTCCTGGCAGGCATGCGCAATGTGCCCGGTCTTACTGCAGGCCCTGCAGGTCGCGTTGCAGAAGCGACGGGAGTGACATTCATGGTCTTCACTGCAGCTGGTGCAGGGGGACGGTGCAGTGGCCTTCGCTGGGAGCACGGCAGCAGCCGAAGGTTGCACATCTCAGTGGGCTGGGTGGCGGGTCTGATGTGTCTCCTCCTTGTCCGATGCATCCGAGGGTACAGAGGTTTGGTGCACGGCAGAGATCTGGCAGTCCCGCTGTGCTTTCTTGAAGGCAGTGGCCTCGCATAGGACCATTACCAGGGGTGAACTCCTCGTGGCTAATGAGCTTGCAGAGCAGTTTCTGCTCTCGGATGTCCATGACAAACTGGTTGAGTAGGGCCTTGTCGAGGTTCGAGAACCCACAGTTGAGGGGCAGCCGGCGAAGGTCGGCTACGAAGTCAGTGGCCGCTTTGTTGAGTTTTTGCTGGTGCGAAAAGAAGTCCACACGGTGTGCCATCTTAGTGGGCCGTTGCATGAAATGGCCGGTGAGTGCTGTTCGGAGGTCCTTGTATGTGGACGCTTCTAAGGTGTTAGGCACGACAAGGCCCTGGACTAACCGTAGGGTGGTGATTCCACAGGTGCTGAGCAGGAGGGCTTTCTTCTTGTAGGCATCAGTGATGCCCTGGAACAAGATGAAGTATTTCAGCCATTCAACCCAGGTTTCCCATAGTTCTGGGTGTGTGGGGTCGAACTCCGGCAGATGTCCTGATGCAGCAGCCATAGTCTCTGGAGTGATGTGGGGCTCGGGGGCTCATTGCACGGTGCAGTGCTGTCTGGAGCGGGCTTGCCCATCAGGATCCCACCCTCATGGCCAGTGAAATATACTGTGTTCGAGACATGAGTAGTTGTCAGCTCATAGTTTATTGTGAATCAGCTCAAACTAAAGCCTAACTAGCAGGACCGAAGTCCTGCTTAAATCCATACACAACACCACAGACCCCACACCCCCACTACCCGTGATAGGCTATTTACAGTGTGGCTCCTGGTCCATAGGTTCCTTCCAGGATCCTAGCTACCTATTGTTCAAGGTTTCAAGCTTGGTCAGTCCATGTTGGGTCCAGGACATAACAAGATCCAACCCAGAAATCTAGTCACATGTGAAGCAGTTGTCATACATAGAAGCGTGTGATCCAAGAAGCCCCAAGTTCAAATGTCACTCTAATGAATTCCTAAGTGGCCATAGCATCAGCTTCCTCTGCCGACTGTAATATGGAGATGATGATAACATACAACATTAATTTACATGACTGTTGTAAGGATTGTTGGAGAGTCTCTAGACCAAGGGTGTCAAACATGTGGCCCAGGGGCCGGATCAGGCCCCCAGAGGGCTTCTATCAGGCCCACAGTGGAACTGGCTGTCTTCTGCTTCTTCTTCCAGTTCTGCTGCTACTGTATCATTGTAGGTTTGCAGCTTACAGATACATACCTGAACAGCATACTCAAGTTTGCAACAGCACAGACATTTTGATGCAATAATTCAGAGCAAGAGGTGTCAGTTATGAGACACTGTTAAATAAACAAAATATTGCAAGAGTGCTAATGTTGTAAGCATGATTTTAAGTAAAAAAAAACCCTTTGTGTCTGTTTCCTTTATAAAATTTATATCTTCACTATCTGGCATTACATTTTTTTGAGACACATGGCCTGGCTCAACAAGATCTCATTTATGTCAGATTCAGTCCTCATAACAAATGAGTTTGACACCCCCGCTCTAGACTACTACACTACAGTGGTTGTTGGCGCTGCTTGATCAGAACATGTAGTGTTTGGTCTCCTTTGCCTATTGTTTCTTAAGACTGAGCTTTCTTGCTCTCTGTTTCTCACTTGAAGCCATCACAGATCTCTTTGCAGCTTCCCCATTTTGTCTGGTGACTTGCCCTCAGTTTGTTGTGCCTCAGCTGAATCAATGAGGAATCATTAGGAAGTAGCACAAGGACTCATTCATTCTGAAACTCTTCCCCCCTCCAATGTCATTAATTGGCTCCTTTGTAGCCAGTGGGGATTAGCTCTGCTCTGCTGCCCCCATGGCTGGAAAAGTAAGAGGAGGAGTAAAGGGCCGGAAGGTTATAAATCATACAGAGATGCAAAAGGGTTGTAATGATCAATAAAACAAACAATTATCCTGTCATTACCCAATATGCCATCGCAATGGCTTAAAGCACCAGCGTGGAAATATAAATAATAACAATCATAAAAAAGGAAGGAATTAGGGCCTGTAAAATGCTGATCTGGGTGAAAGGAATATTGCAACAATGGAGCTTGTGCAGCACTACCAAGCAAAAGTTATGTCATTCATCTATAACTGTTGGTGCTTAGGGAGCCCAAACAAGATCAAGGCCTTATTTTAGCAGGCATAGCAAACACAAAGCCTGCTCTGATGAGCTTAGAGATGGATATCTCCCTCACATGAACAAAAGCTTCCTCCAGGCAATTTCCCGAGGAAACCCTGAAGCAGTCAGTTTTATGTTATTCCATGACAAAGACCAGTGATACCCCATGAACACAACTGCTATAGTCAAGTCAAGTCAGCCTTTATTGGCATATATCAGTAGAATAAAGTATACAAGTAGGACATTGTATTACAAAAACACTGAATAAAAGAATAGGTTACAACTGTACTTTTCCTTGGCATAGTGGCATGGTGGGCTGAAGGAACTTAGCCAATTTCTCAGTTACTTCAACAGAGGAATCATTCAAAAGTTTGTAAACTTTATGGGAATCTGAAAAACCCATCACAACTGCTATAGTCACTGTGGCGAAATCAGATGGATGGCTGTACATATTTATCTGGGGCAAAGATTTCTCCCGTTTCCCCATCTTAACACTCAAAGCCAAATTAAAGGGAAAAAACAGTTTCTGGGGCAACTGTCTATGAGAAGGGCTATGGAAAAATACCTGCCGGTGTGGCTTCTAAGAGCCACAGTGGAACTAAACCCTATTGTACTCTAGTACAATACTGGGACTGGCAGAAGAACAGTGGGGGGAGTAGATATGTCTGGGCTATGTACCAATATCATGTCCAGGAAGACACTCAAATTTGATGTCAGCAAATGCTCTAGAAACTCTATGGTGTTACCATAGAAATTCTGGAGCATCAGCTGATGTGCTGATGTCATGTGTGGGGTTTTGTCCGGAAATGTCATTGCCATGTAGCCCAATATCACATGTGCCCCTTGCCCCATCTGAAAGCTCCTGGGGTACCCAGGGATACCCAGGCTCATATCCAGCCCATTTGTGCCCAGCACCTTTCCCAAATGGTTGTGCCTCTATGAAGTACCCTCCTGGCTTGCTGGGGGAGGGGAAATGCATCTCACCCCATGCTTGGCTTGCTGTCAGTACAATTATAATGCCTCTGGGCTTGGACCTGCCTCTGGAAGCCGGAGAGGAGCCATTGCAGGAGGCAGGCTGGGGTTTGCTTTTAAATGTTGAGTGGGAGGGAAAAGCCACTGTTGCAGGTAAGAGCCGAGCTGCTTTGGGAGGTGCAAGACGAAGTTCCTGTCTTTGCTCTCCTCTCGGATTGCCTGCAAAGGGTGTAGGAAGGGGACGTGAGGAGAACAGCCCA
Organism: Gekko japonicus; assembly: GCF_001447785.1. Taxonomy (NCBI): domain Eukaryota; kingdom Metazoa; phylum Chordata; class Lepidosauria; order Squamata; family Gekkonidae; genus Gekko; species Gekko japonicus. The sequence goes on along the minus strand of NW_015170284.1, from coordinate 56,282 downwards.
TTGGCACCAGGGGTTAAGGGGCTGCTCAGGGGGTTATTGTCCTGCTGCTGCTAGCTAGGCAACAGAACCAGGTTGTGTCTGTTAAACCCTGAGGGGCTCTCCCAGCTCTTTCAGCAATGCTTGCCAGACATCTTGGATCTTCTGGAGGTAGGCTTTGATTCCGAAGCAATGTGCAATGCTTCAGAGAGAATACAACCGCCAGACACCAATCCTGACCTTTCTTTATTATTTCCAAACTGCCCCAGGTACTGCTCCTTTCTACCTGTCAGCTTTTGCACTGCCATGTCTTTCCTCCTCTATATCTCCATAACAACAACCCTGTGACATATTCAGCTCCACTGTACTAAACTGCCCCCTTGGGGGCCCCCTAACAAAAAAAATTCTGGGTATGGGGCCATGGTGGTATGACATCCCTAATGTTAATGAAAGAATTAAAGAACTCATACAGTCACAACTACAGTTTTGTTTTTGTCTTATTTATCATGCTCTTTATTTATGTAACTTACCTTTTAGGTTTTTTTTAATTATCATCTCTTTTTTTCTTGCAGATTTAACTATTTCCTCAGCATTTTAACCAAGAGTATGGAAAATCTATTTAACCAGGGAGGAGGGAAGGGGATTACCTGTAAGAGAAATGCGGGAGGGAAGGAAGAGTGTATGGGAAGACTAGAGTAAGTGTATAGAACACTTAGCTGTTGTTGATGTTTTCAAACTATAAGGAACTTACCAAAAATAATAATAATAAAAGGGAAAAAATCAGTGGGCCAAACCTAGAATAATTTTTTTTTTGCCATCTCTGAAGGTAACTGTGTAGAAATACCTACCAGTATGGCTTCTAAGAACCACAGGGGTACTAAACCAAATGGTATTCTAATGCAATACCACGGCTGGCAGGAGAACAGTGGGGAGCAGATGTGAGATTGTTGCCTTGCCCCATGACTTAAAATTGTTGTTGTGGCTGCTTATATGAGGAGGTATTTGGCAGGAGTTCCAGAGCAGGTCATCCATGTAAATTTCTTTTAAAAGGCAACACCAAAAAATCCTGGTTTTCTGTTATATATTTTATGGGATTGTCTTTGGGGGGAAAACTGCATACAGCTGTAATTCTGTGAACACTTACTCAGGAGGAAGTCCATTTACTTCTAAATAAACCTGCACAGGGTCAGGCTAAAATAAATTCAAAAATAATACATTTATCCATGGAAATCATTCTGTGGATGCAAAATGTTACTCCAGAATTGATCTAATATTTCATGTGAATATTCCTATAAATTACTCCCATGGAGCATGCATGGGATTGTAGCACTGATATTTCATCTTTATTTTTCTCTCGTTTTCCCTGTCCACTGACAAGATTCATAAATGAGGATGTAAGGAATAAGATGACAGGTGAAATCTGAGAATTTTGGCCTACCTCCAACTAGTGTACACACATAACAAAAACCAAGTTTCCTGGGTGAGAACAATACCTCCTCTTGCATGATACTCCCACTCCCTCTCACCTTATGCTGGCAAAAGCATGGCATACCCTGGAGCAATGTTCCCTCTAAACTGTGGAGTCCTGTGAGCAAAATGTCTACTTTGTGAGCTACTGGCATTAAAGTTGTGAGCAAGCCATTTGGCTACTGCATAAATCAGATTCCTCTGGAGCCACCCTTCCTGAGCTAAGACAAAAATGTGTGAGCTGGAGGCTAAAAAATTGTGAGCTAGCTCACACTAACTCAGCTTAGAGGGAACACTGCCCTGGAGGTGTGCTGATAAGACCATGAGTATTCACAGCTTCAAGACAATCAAACTAAAATGAAGGATGTGTCACCCTATTATTAAACAGTACAGCAGAGAGTAGCTGAGCTGGAAATAAACTCAGCATCACCTGCATCCAAGTCAGGTGAGCAATGGACAGCAACAAATCAAGAGGGGTTTTTCCAAAGTCAAAGAAAGAAAGTCAGGATTCCCCTCCCAGCTGCGGGAGATCATGGCTTTGAAGAAGATGCAAGAGTTCTTAATTGAGAGTTAAACCAGCATCTGTTCTCATTAACTGCACAGTCCCAGCCTGGGGCTTCCTTATTATCAGCTTTAGAGAGGGAGGAATGCTGATGCCAAGGAGTGTCTCTTGCTGGGCCTGATCTGTCCCTCCCCCTATTTACATAAAATGGCAAAATCCCCTGTAGTTTCCACTGAAGCAGCAGGCTCAGGGCCATGATGGCAAAGAAGATGCTGGCATAAGCACAAGCATTCAGATGAAAACACCTGCTTTCACTTTAGCTTCACTGCAAAGCGTAAAGTGCATTACTAAAAAGGTTCCACTTCCAGCAGGACCAGATGTTTTCCCTGCTACCTTGAGTTAACTCTGAATCCTACATCTAGGAATGTTTGCTCTCGCCTAAGAAATTCCTGGAGATTTGGGGGGGGGGGTGCTTGGAGTAGGCAAAGTTTAGGCAGTGGAGGGAGCTCAGTTGGTGTGTGAGTGCAGTATGCCTCCCCTCCAGTGATGACATTTCTTCCAAGGAAAGTGATCTTTGTAGTCTGGAGATCAATTGTAATTACAGGAGAATTCCAGGCACCACCTGGAGGTTGGTAACTGCCTACAAATAAGTTGCCTACTGATTCATTCAGGGGTCATTTTCTAGTACGAATATTATATATTTATTCGTTAATTAAAGCATTTTTCCCCACCTTTCCTCTTGGTCCAAGGCAGCTTACAATAGCAGTTAAACCATTCCCCAGCTAAGATCAAAGATAAAATAAGCCCCAAATCCCTCCCCCCTTAAAAGATGCCTGCCATTCAACCCCTCTCAAAAGCCCTGGCAAACTGGCAGGCATTCAAGCACCTCCTGAAGATCTCCAAGAAGAAGAAGAGATTGGATTTATACCCCGCCCTTCACTTGGAGTCTCAGAGCGGCTTACAAACTCCTCTCCCTTCCCCATCCCACAACAGACACCCTGTGAGGCAGGTGGGGCTGAGAGAACTCTAACACAAACTGCTCTTTTTCAAGGACAGCTGTGCCAGAGCTTGTGACTGACCCAAGGTCACATCAGCAGGTGCAAGTGGAGGGGTGGGGAATCAAACCCGGTTCTCCCAGATTAGAGTCCGCGCACTTAACCACTACACCAAACTGGGCCCCTCTCACCTCTTAAGGGAGCCCATTCCACAGAACCAGAGCCGGGCTGGAAAAGGCCTGGGCTCTGGTTGATGCCAAAAGGGACAGCCGTCAGATGGCTGCCTGATGCCAGTAGTTGGTGTACAGGGACATATGGAAGGAGATGGTTTTTCAGATATGTGGGTTCTAGGTCATGAAGGGCTTTAAAGGTCACAACCAGCACCTTGAATTAAACGCAGAAACACATTGGCAGCCAACAAAGCAGTTTCAAAATGGGAAACATATGTTTCTGCTGGCTAGCCCCCGACAGCAGTTGGGCTGGCGCATGCTGGACCAGCTGTAGTTTCTGGGAATAAGAGAATCATGCACAGTGAATCCAGCAGGCCATTGAGCAAGATATCGTGCTATTCTTTTACCTGTCAGGGTTTGGACACTGTCACTTCTATACAAGGAGAAGGACATTGCTTTGGCACGCTCTTCTTCGGAAGAAACCATGACTGTTATTGTATCAGCTGTTCAAAATTCTTATATTCAGCATTCAATAAAGTTTCTGTGCAAGTTGAGTAATTTGTAATGTACTCCCACATGAACCTACCCATCCAATCATCTTCAGAAGTTCTCCTTTGGATGCCCCAGCCATTTGAAGTGATACAAGAGGCAACTTGAGAAAGGTAATGGCAATGAAACTTGGAAACTCCCTCACTGGGGAGATTCATTGGTCTCCCTCTATTGTTGTCTTCTGCCAGTGGGTGATGACTTTTAGGTTTTGGCCCTCATTCCTGGTTGTGTTGTTATTTGTGTTCATTTAGATGTTTCATTCCCAATATCATTGCATTGAATCAATATGCTATCATTTCTCAAAGCTTTTGTCAAGGTTCTCCTTGGAAGTGGCTCGGGGCAGCTCTTTCTGAGCCCAGGTTCTGCTCCACAGTGGTCATTTGGGTGTTTGGTCTCAGTTGCAGAGTGTTGGCTTGAGCCTCTGGTCCACTGAATGAACAATGTCAGTGAAAATACATTACAATGCTGAATTATAGGTAGATTGAAGATAAATCTAGATAACAAGCAAAGCACAAATCCCTGTGCCTCTGTTATAGTTGCCTAAACCTTTAATAATGTCTTGCTTTGACAAATTCGACATGAACTGTCCCTTTGTGGATATTGTAGTCCTTCTCTGTTTCACTCACAAACACACCAAATATCCCCTGAATGCCATACAAAAACACAATTAACAGCTGGGAATGAGCAGGACCCAGTTTTCCTCTGATTTCAGCACAAATCTGCCAGCACAGCAGTTTATTTTGAGACCAGCATAAAAAAATTAATAGAATCTAGAGAAAGACAAAATGCCACTGAACTTACACACACACACACACACACACACACACACACACACACACACACACACCCCTGGTATGCTGTAAAATAGAGTTTTACAGGTTTACACAGTGAAATAAAGTGCCACTACCAAGGAAAGACAACTTTGTCACATTATTAACACCTTTGCCATGAATAAGTTTAAAGCTGGCATGCAGCTTGCATAGAGCAATTTGCAAATGGATTCTTAAACATTTTACTGTTACTCAGGGCCGGTCCGCTCACTACGCAAACTAGACTTTTGCCTAGTGTGGGCCAATCATGAGGGCGCCGAACTGCGCCCCCCCCCCCCCCACCCCCTTCAAAAGCCCTGCGTGCTGCATCCCCCCTGACCCCAGCTGCCGCCTCTTTCTCCCCCCCCCAGCTATCTTCATCCTGAACTGCCCTGATGGCCACCACCCTCCCCACACACCAAAAGCCCCTGCCCCACCAAAAACAGCTATAGAATGGTAGACAGTGCTAAAATAGCGCAAGAGGAAAAAGATGTGCTGGGAATCCACAGCGCGCCCCTTCCCACTGGCGTGCTTTACCTTGTGTCCCCGCCTCTTCCCTCCTGCTCAGCATGCCCCTTCCTGCCGGGCCATGGCCACAGGGGTGCCATGGAGCCTGCGCTGATTTGCAATTGGAGCCCCAGCCTGTGCCTGGCTGACCTGTCCGCTCTGTACGCGGGAGAAGGAGGCAGCAGTGCCACTGGCTTCCCCCACCTGTCCCCACTGAGACCTCCTCGCAAGAAAAAGCACCCAGAAGCCCAAGTTCAGGAAATGGGGGGGGGGGGACGGTCGGTGCCTGAGGTGGAAACTGGAGCCATTCTCCGAAAGCAACTGGGGTGGCTTTTGGGGAAAACAGAAAAAAGGGAAATTTTGCCCGCCCCCTTTGGGCCCGAGTACATGGCGGCAGAGCTCAACTTGGGCATGGAGAGCCCCTACACGTCCTCCTACAGGGCAGCGGGGTGGGAGCCGGCGCTGCGGTGGGAGTGGGCCAAGCTTCCCCAGGTGCTGCCGTCGGCCAGCTCGCCCATATTCATCTCCTCAGCTGGCACCTATGGGACAAGCGGGGAGGCCCTGGTGGCCACCGTCTTCCTGGCCCTGTATGAACCCCCGCTGCCGCCGCTCAATGGACAGATGCGCCTGGGGCTGGTCGTGGCAGCGGCAGCCGAGTTCTACGGGTGCGTTGAGCCTTTCCGCGCTTCCTCTGTGGTTGCCTCCAAGGTGCCCTTCAGCCCCATGCTGCCGGTCTACCTGGCAGCGGCAGCAGTCCTGCAGCAGCAGCACCTGGTGTCAGGGGCACCCCTCCTCCTCCCTCGGTGAGGGGGGGGCGCCACAAGCTAGCATCGCCTAGTGCTCAAAAAAAACCTCGGGTCGCCCCTGCTGTTACTGTAACTACTACTATTACTGCTGTCTCTGTGACAACCACAATTATGGTCTTCTGTGTTTGATATTATCAAAAAGACAAAATAAACAAAAGATAGGGTAGAAATACGGCAGAATTACGAGAGAACTGTGCAATAATTGTGCCCATCAGAGTGGGCAGTTTCTGATGTGCCTGTACTTCTGTCTGGGTTCTAGAGCAGTTCAGATCCTATAGCATATCTGCAGGGGTGCAGAGGTATTTGGACAGAATGGAGGCTAAGTGACAAGGAAAGAAAACCTCAGAATCTGTCTCTAAAAGATGAATATAGTGAAGTAAGGACCTAAGGCCAATTCTGCATGAGTTATCTGCACCGAGTTCAGTGCTTTAGGGAATATTTGGATCTTCTGGCCTACATGGCAGCCATTTCCCTTGATCCTGTCACCACAGCATCCCCCTACCACTGGGGAGGGCTATTTTTTAAAAAAATCAGCACTAAAATATCATTATATCAATATACAGTTGTAACAATAGGTGTAGCGGGTTCTCTGAATTCTCCATTTTAATTTTTTAAAAAGTTTCTAACCCCTTTACAAAGCTATAAGGTCCTAGAGACTTACTTTTTTTTTAAATGAAAGCTGGGAATTCAGAGACCCCTGCTACACCTATACTTACAGTGGTATATCACTATAACAATATTCTAGTGCTGATTTAAGAAAAAATTGCAACAGGCCTATCACCCTTGTGAAGGGGGAGTGGTGACTTCTGGGGGATCGAGGCTGGGAAACTGCAGGTAAACCTGCCATGTGGAAGCCCCATTGCTGCTGTGTTTTTTCTGCAGCTATACCAGCTATACCACATAATCTTATCCTCCTTTGGAAGCCACCTAAGAAAAAGTTATGTTGGAGAAATCAGGCATCTGAATAGAACACACAGACAGTTCTACAAGTTCTATGTGCTTGACCTCCATCTGACCTCTAGGATATAATGAAGATTTGTATCTATGGCTGGCCTGAATTTCTATGGTGGAATGCTGAATTGGAACTGCCAAAGTTCAGCCAACTAAGACAAAGCCCTTCCTGCTCTAGAGACAATGAAAAGCACAGCATGTTTCCATCTCTTATTTATTTATTTATTTATTTATTAGATTTTTACCCCGCCCTCCCAGCAAGGCCGGCTCAGGACCAGATGAACAGCTCTGGGATTGTAGCCCTCACTCAGAGGATCAAATTGCAGAGAGAGGAAAAAGGTTTTCCATTTTAAAAACTGTTAAATGCTTCTAGAGGAGGCCCACGAAAGCATAGGAATGACGATTTCCCCCCCATTAGTTCCTGCTGGCAGTATTCTGATGCAAATAGAGTACTGGGACATATTTTTAAACAGAAATGGTGAGGGATGCCTAACACTAGATGCACATATGATGTCACTTCACAATTTTTCTTCTACCTCATTCCTAACCTTTCCCACAATGCATCAAATTGGGCTTTTTTCGAGTATCACACACCAAGGCAAGGCATAGGGGGGTAAAGTGGTTTATCTGAATGCTCTCTTTTAATTAAAACAAACACACAAACACCCCACTGTTGATTTAACGTGAAAAGCAGACTTGTGCATAATTTGGTCCTCTGGTCATATAGAATAAAAAACCTCTCCACGTGACTGTGCCAGCAATGTAATTGGGTAAAATGCTGTGCGGAGAAACACAAAATAGTGACAATGCTGTGTGGTGTGACCATAGATTAAAATTTCTGGTGCTTTTGTGCTTATCAGGCACATATTTGCTGAATCACCCTGTTTCCTTGCTGCCCCTCCCCATCACTGCTCTGGGAAAAGAGAATTTTAGAGATATCATGGTGAAATGGAAACTGAAAGCCGAGTGCAGATGCAGACATTGTGGTTATATCAGAGAAATGGTCCAAATTAGCCTAGTCAATTATCATCTGAAAGTTGGAGGAAATGAATTAATTACTCTTCTAAGATTAATGAACAGGGTGTGCTTAGCATGGATTTTGATTAGTTATAATCTGAATGTACATCTCAAAAAGAGAACATGAAGGGAAAGGAGAGCAGCAAACCTTTTACCATCCTCATGCAAACCTCCCCCCCCCCCAAAAGCAGGAATCATGAAGATTTGAGGATGTTTCCATATGAATTGAGTGAAATCAGCCGGGGTGGGGTGGGGGAGCTTTTTGAGCCTAGCAGCTCAGTTGCCACCATGTGACCTTTTATTTAGGTCACTAGCTCAGCGTAACAAGCTTCGGACAAGGACCAAAGCAAGACACTTTTTCCTCTCTAAGCTCTGACCTACTGATGCAGCTTGATCATTCTCTTTATGACAAAGACCAAAGTGTGAGCAGATGCTAACTCCCTCTAAGGGATAGGCTGTACCTGATAACTCTGAGTAAGCACCTGCACACCAGCCCCCCTGCTGTTTCACATAAGAAATGGAAAAACGAAATATTCTGCAGGGTAGCTAGCTTGTGTAACTTTAATATGTGTTTTGTAATAGTGGGTGATTCCTTAAAGCATTAAAAAATCAGGAAATGTTACAAATTTGTGACAATATCAAGTTTTTAAAAAGAAGAAGACTAAGCTTTTAAAACTCTTGTTGTGTGCATAATCTTGAAAATATGGCTTCCCAAAATCCTACCAAGTGAGCAAACAGGCATGCAAATAAATAAATCTATGATTTATTTTGAAATATTTAATATTAAGAACATAAGAAGAGCCCTGCTGGATCAGACTAATAGTTCATCTAGTCCAGCAACCTGCCTCACACAGTGGACAATAGGAATGGGAACAAACCAGGGAAATAGTTTTGTTTATGGTTCATGGCATGCCCAGTTCATGAACCATGAACCCATTTAGGGGTTAAATGAACTGCTCAGTTCATGAGGTTCATGATGTGGTAGAGATGCCACCTCCAGCATGCTAGAGACTGACTCTACTCTGGCTGACTCTACTCTACTTGCCCTCCATGTTTGGTGAGGACTAGATTTACAGGGTCTGAGTTATGGCCCCCCCAAAGAAGGTGCCCCCACGAAAGTGCTTTCTGGGAAATGGCAGAAATGACTGGTGTAGATTCAGGAGTGTGTAGAACAGACTCTTGTGCAAGCTAGAGGTATCAAACTCACAGGGGACCTCCCCCTGATGCTCCTCTATGTGATCTCCAAATTATGTGCAGATTGGATGTAGTGTATCTGAGTTAACCCCCTCCCCAAAGAAGATGCCCCCAGGAAAGTGCTTTTGGGGAAAATGTCAGGTGCAAGTTCAAAAGTGTATAGAATGGACCCCCTGCAAACTGCATACACTGAACGCACAGGGAACCTCACCCTGCTGCCTGCTCCTCTACTATCTCTCCAAGTTGGGGGCAGATTACACTTCTGGGGTCCCAGTTACAGACCCCCCCAAAAGGTTTCCCACATTTATACCCTCCCACTCTCCTGTGTGAACACCTCTCTTTGCTATGTGGGTGAAAGTGGGTTCAAAGGATGCTCATCATGGGAGCGAAGAAGTCCTCCATCCCCTGCATACCACAGGCCCATCCCCCAGGCACAAAACGCATTCTGCCAGCCCACTGCAGCCTGGCCCAAGAAGGGCATCACCAGAGGTCTCGGAGCCTCCTTCTCCTGATCTGTTCCATGGAGGTAAAACACTGTTAGCACTGCCCAGAGACACCAGCAGTTGCTACCACTCTTTATTTATTATATTTATTATATTTATACCCCGCCCATCCTGCGAACAGGCTCAAGGCGGCTAACAGAAGCGGTACAATGTACCTAGTTGGCATAACCATAAAAATTTAAAACTACATAAAATACATACTCATTTATATACATGTAATTAACAATTAGCAATAAAGTGCTCACAGTGCTAAAACATTTGATGGCATGGTTTCAGATCTAAATCCATGTTGTTCGTCCGATCATCATCCCACGAGCCGATGGGCCTAGCGATACATCTGGGCCAGTCCTAGGATCCAGAAATTCGATAGGCTCATTGATGGTAACAGTAGTGGCAGCTCCTATTTAAAGGCTGTCTTACAGGCTCTGCGGAACTGTAATAGGTCCCGCAGGGCCCTGATCTCCTCCAGGAGCTCGTTCCACCAGTAAGAAGCTGCCACAGAAAAGGCTCTGGCCCTGGTACTGGTGAGCCTTGCATCCTTGGGACCCGGAATAGTCAAACGATGTTGGGCCCCTGACCGTAGTGCTCTCTGGGGTACATATGGGGAAAGGCAGTCCCTCAGGTAGGTCAGTCCCTGGTCATGTAGGGCTTTAAAGGTAAGCACCAGCACCTTGAAGCGAATCCGGTATGCTATTGGCAGCCAGTGCAGTAACCTAAGCACAGGCTGGATGTGCTCCTGATGTGGGAGATCCATCAACAGCCAGGCTGTGGCGTTCTGCACCAGCTGCAGCTTCCGGATTTGGGACAAGGGCAGCCCCATGTAGAGAGCATTACAGTAGTCAAGTCTCGAGGTGACCATTGCATGGATCACTGTCACCAGGTCGCGGCGGTCAAGGAAGGGAACCAACTGCCGAACCAGCCGAAGATGATAAAATACCGATTTAGCTGTGGCCACTACCTGGGCCTCCATTGTCAAGGAGGCATCCAGGAGCATCCCCAAACTTCTAACCTCTGATGCTGGCATGAGAGGTGCCCCATTGAAGGCCAGGAGCTGGACCCCCAACCCTGAACCGCCATGGCTCAGTCACAGGACCTCTGTCTTCGCCGGATTCAGCTTCAACCAGCTCAGCCGAAGCCAACCAGCCACGGCCTGTAACGCCCAGTCCAAATCTTCTGGTCCGGAATCCGACTGGCCACCCAACATCAGATAGAGCTGGGTGTCATCAACGTACTGATGACAACCCAGCCCATACCTCCGAGCCACCTGGGCAAGGGGGCGCATAAAGATATTAAACAACATCAGGGACAGTACTGTGCCCTGGGGTACCCCACACTCAAGTGGACATCTCCTGGACTGCTGTTACCCAAGCACCACCCTTTGTCCCCAACCCTGGAGAAAGGAGACAAGTCACTGTAAAGCGAGCCCCTGTATTCCCATTTCGGCGAGGCAATGGGCAAGCAGCTGGTGGTGGACCATGTCGAATGCAGCTGACAGGTCTAGCAACAGCAATGCCGCCAACCCGCCCCAATCCAGGTACCTATGGAGGTCGTCAGTAAGAGCGACCAGCACCGTCTCCATCCCATGATCTGAGCAAAAGCCAGACTGGAAGGGATCTAAAATGGAAGCGCCATCCAGAAAGCCCTGAAACCGTACCGCCACGGCCTTCTCTATTAATTTGCCCAAATAGGGCAAATTGGAGACCGGCTGATAGTGGGCCAATTCGACTGGATCCAAAGATGGTTTTTTCAGGAGAGGACAGACCATTGCCTCCTTGAGAGCTCCTGGGAACCATCCCTCTGTGAGGGACTTGTTGATAATCTCCCTAAGAGCTCCTCGGAACCCCTCATGGCCCGCTTTAATGAGCCAGGAAGGGTATGGATCAAGGATACACGTGGTTGGGCGTACAGTTACGAGTAATCTGTCAACTTCCTCAAGGCTGAGCAGGTCGAAATGATCCAAAACCGACACGGACGTGCAAGGGGCCTCGAGTTCACTCACTGTTTCAAGTGTGGCGGGGAGGTCATGGCGAAGTGTCAAGACTTTATTCGCAAAATAGCTTTAGAGAGGAGGACTTTAACAGCAGTGATTCAGTGGGGGGAAGCCCACAGTTTGGAAACACTTCCCTCCCCAGTGACCTCTGTGTGGCAGAGTGCCAGGTGTGCCGCACCCATGTCTGAGGGAGGTAAACTCCCAACACTTGTCCTCTATCCTCTGCAGGCACCCGAAAAGGGTGAACTCAACTATGTTGCCCACAGAGAAAAGAGTGGCAGCCAGCAAGAGGAAGAAGAGGCCCACTCCCTCCAGCAGGAAGAAGCAGAGGGGGAGAATGAGGCTCCTCCAAGAAAGGCTCCCTGCACTCAGGCTGCCATGGGTGGGATATCAAGGTGTGCCATCCTCCAAGAGGTCAAAAGGGCTACATGGAGAGCCCAGGAAGCAGTCACTCACTTTGTGAATGAGATGATTGCTGTAGATAGTCACACCTTTTATCTTGCGGAGGACGTAGCCTTTCACCAGCTGCAGTGGCAATGGTCAAGGCTCAGGTCTGCAGAACACAAGGCAGAACTGTGCACTTAATGGCAGACCTCTGGAACAGCCAGCAGGACTGGGTCATGGCCCAGGCCCCAGGAGGGGACACTCATGGCATCGGGCTACAAAGGGGTTCTGCTCTATGTGTAGGGGATAGATGCAGACCACATGACGCAGAACATTTCTGCTTTCCAATTTGCCCTATTTGGGCAAATTAATTGAGAGGGCGGTGGAGATTCAGTTGCAGGGTTTTTTGGATGACACTTCCATACTAGATCCCTTCCAGTTCAGCTTCCAACCAGGCCACAGGACTGAGAGAGTACTGGTCACCCTCACAGATGACCTTCGAAGGCATCTGGATCAGGTCGGCTCAGCAGTCAACCATCAACTACTGATCAACCGCCTCACCGATGCTGGGATTCAGGGGTCTGCCTTTCAGTGGCTTTCCTCATTGTTCGTTGTTGTGCCCCAAGGGCGATATGTTCCCTGATGCGATTTAATATCTATATGCACCCCCTTGCCCAGATTGCCCAAAGGCATGGGCTGGGATGTCACCAGTATGCAGATGACACCCAGCTCTATCTGTTCTTGGGCAGTCGCTCTGACTCTAGTCTGGGAGATCTGGGCCTGGCGTTGCAGGCCATGGCTGGTTGACTTAGACTGAGCTAATTGAAATTGAATCCGACGAAGACAGAGGTCCTGTGCCTGAGCCAGGGTGGCCCGGGGGTAGGGATCCCACTCCCGACTTTTGATGGTGTACCATTGGTGCCAGTGTCAGAGGTTAGGAGCTTGAGAGTGCTCCTGGATGCCTCCTTAATGATGGAGGCCCAGGTAGCAGCCACTGTTAAGTCAGCCTTTTACCATCTTTGGCTGATCAGGCAGTTGGTTCCCTTCCTCAAACACAACAACTTGGCGACAGTGATCCATGCAGTGGTCACCTCGAGGCTAGACTACTGTAATGCTGTTTACATGGGGCTGCCCTTGTCCCAAATCTGGAGACTTCAGCTGGTGCAGAATGCAGTGGCCAGGCTGTTGTTGGGTCTCCTCATGCAGGATCACATTTAGCCTGTGCTAATAGCACAGGTTTCACGCACCCACTCTCCAAAGCAACAGGCAACAGTTCCCAACTCTATGTTAGCTTCTTGGCTTTGTTGTATAATGAATCCACTACTTTGCTCATATTCTGAATGGTTTCCAGAGCAGCTTCATACGTTTTGTCTACAGGCGGTTCATCGAAAATAATCAGGACGCCTTCGCTTTGGTCAAGGATCCCGTGGAACTTCTTGTCCAGGATCATCTGTGAGAGTTTCCTTTCCACATCCACCTTTGACAACTTGATAAGGCCAGATATGTGTTCAATCTGCACTCTGGAGAATGGCTCGATGACCCAGATCAGGTTCTGTTCCAATAAGTTATCATAGAGCTCCTTCCGGAAATTTCAGTGTTTAGCCAACTTTCTCCTAAAACTACCCTCTGAGACAAGTATCCTCTTTAAAATATTCACTATATTCATGGGTCATTTCGTAGAAAAAGAGGTGCAGGAGCTCATTTTCATAACTCATTTCCATATGCCACACCCCCTGACACAGGGCAGGCATGCAAGCATGCCTTTCTCTCCCTTCCCCATCTGGGGAAGGGGAAGAAAGGCATTTAAATCCTCCCCCTTCCCTGAGTTTCTCCTCAGAAGTGGATAGGCTCAGGGGAAAAGGGGGCATGTCTGCACGCTTCCCCTCCCCTTCTCCAGCTAGCCCACCATGGCGGATGGGCTGGAGAAGGGGAGGGCAGGGCAGGGAGGCAATCATGCCTGGGTTCCCTGCCTGATGTTCTCCAGGTTAGAGAACATCAGGCTAGAGAACATCAGGCTAGAGAACATCAGGCAGGGAACCCAGCCATTTAAACCCACCCCCTTCCACCGAGTCTCTCCACAGAAGTGGAGAGGCTCAGGGAAAAGGGAGGGCATGTCTGCCCGCCTCCCCTCCCCTTCTCCAGCTAGCCCACTGCGGCAGTCTGGCTGGAGAAGGGGAGTGCAGGGAGGCAGACATGCCTGGGTTCCCGTCCGATGTTCTCCAGGTGCCCTGTGGCTGCGAGGCACCAGGAGAACTTCTGGCAGGGAACCCAAGCATTTAAATCCCCCCTTCCCCCGAGTCTCTCTGTAGAGTGGAGAGGCTCAGGGGAAAGGTGGCAGGGGGCTCTACAGGGCTTCCCTGGTCTGCCTGCCTGTGCAGGTGGGTCAGGAATGGTGGGGGGGGCGCCCCAGGCTCCTTTCTGCCAGAGCGCACTCCGACAGGAAACGGCCCCTGACTATATTATTCTGCTTTCTGTCAAAGCCAGGCTCTGAGACATCACAGTTTTCTAAGAAAATATTTCTCCACTCTTGCTTTCTGGAGGCTCAAACCTTATCTGACTCAAAGGGATGGTTTTACCACTTTTCCTCTCACTTCCATGTCCCATCTGGCTCCTCCAACATTCCATGGGTCCTGATTCACTATTAGCTGCTCTGTATACCAACCAAACAGGGATAAAGGGGATTGGAGGCTGATGGAAAGGGGCAGGACCTTTGCCCATCCATCACACAGGCCAGTAGTTTCCACCTAACATCACAATGTCACTGTAGATATTTGGTCCTGGTTTACTTATTTATTGATCAATTGATGAAAAAGCAGCCTCAGGAGTCTCTGATTTTGAGTAGAAGAGTGGTGAGAGGGAAGGGGGTTCTTATCTTTTCAGTGCCCACCTGGTCAAAATTCCACTCTCCACATAAACTATTTTTGCTGAAGGTCATTAAAGAACTGAGAGAAAAGACCCCAAATTACATCGTTTGAGCATGTACAAATGCAAACCAATTACAACCCTTTTAAACTTTTACAACTTTTCATCAATGTTGTTGGAGTTCTGCAAAAAGCTAGGGAACTCTAACAAATAATTATGAGCCTCCTCACAAACCACAAATGAAGCATATTGGGAGCAGACTGTAATAATTAAATTGATTTCAAACATGTTTAAATATGTTGTGTAGATGTGCCTTAAGTGAATATCAAAGTTAAAAATGTATGCTGGCTCTGTTCTTCATTGTGAAGACCTGAGGACCAGCAGACCTGTGCAATCCTCCTTCTTCCAGGATTAACACCCCCCATTTGAAATATACAATTAGGCATAGGCTTGGACAGTTTCTTACCTTTGTAGCCACTTGTCACCACTCTAGGCTCTGTGCCCTGCAGTAAATCTCCCTCCATCAGATGAACTGACACAAAATGGAACATGATTTATTATTCTGTACCATTATGCCTGTTTCCAGAGAAACTAATTATTCTGCATTGTTGTATTAGATACTTTAAGAAAGATTACATTTTCTTACTTTAGGCTGATAAAAAAAATTAAATCCATCAGTTTTCCTAAACACATTAAAGACAGAATTTCTGCTCCTAATTATTAATCAGTTGAATTTGAGGATGCAAAGTATTTGACTTAAGCTCAATATATTCACGAACAATGTCCCAATATCACATTTTGTATTGAAACAGTTTTTCACTTTATTAAAGTCTTTAGGAGATGGGTCCAAGCTGCTGTTCTCGCTCAAGGTCGTGAAAGCTTAATGGGCCTCTTCTGTATAGCACTACCGAAATGTTATCTCCAGCTGCACAGGCAGCAGAGGCATTCTTCTTTCCTCTCCCACAATCTCGATGTGCATAGGCCCTGTGCAGATAGAATGACAAGACAGGGCCTACATTTGCTTATCAGATACACACACCACTAGTACGGGAATATTCTCGGTAAGAATGGTGAACACTGCAGGGTTACCGGGGGCAGAGTTAAGGTTAAATGTGAGGCTTTTACTGTGAAAATCTGCATCTTAAAATGTTGGATTTAAGAATGTGAGAATTAGACTATGGGACACATTACATGTGATTATAAAAACCCAAGATTAGGCATTTAAAAAAACTAAAATAATCCTCCCTCCCTTTCCCCCCATGGTTGGCAAAGTAGCACAGAGGTCCATTTTTTTCTGACAAAACTTCCATCCTTCAGTTTCTTTCTTAACCTATATGTTTTCCCCTATTGATGAGAAAACAGCATGGTGGGATTCTGATAGGAAAAGTGGCTTATGAGGAAAAAGTCACTCACCACACTGCTTGGCCCCATGTGGTTGGATTTTCAGAACTCAGTGGAAGATTAATGTTAATATTAATGTAATTGGTTTTATAACAAAGTGCCCTGTGACATCTTAAAGGCTAAAATTTTATTGTGGCATAAACATTCATGATGCATCTGAAATGTGGACTCTGACTGACAAAGGCCTATGCCACAATACATAATTTAGTCTCTAAAGTGCCATAAGACTCTTGTTTTGGCCATAGCAGGCTAACATGGCAACCTCTATGGAACTGGATTAGTGGTGTTTCCAGCTTTTATCCAGTTGTACTATTTTAGGGGGGGGGGTTCCCCTCATCATCAGTTTTGAGTGATTTGTATAAACAGAAAAGTGGCATATAAATTAACTAAAATAAATTATTTGAATAAAACAAATGTTGAATAAAACAAATGTTTATATGTTGAATTTGTGAATCGCCCAGTCCCTGCAAGTACACTGTGGGAGGCATCTCACTTCCCCCTCCCCTACTATTTCCTCTTTTTTTTTTTCCCTTTCTTGAAAGCCCCCATAGCCTCTACCCTTTTTCTGCTTCCTTCTCTCTTTCTAGGGTTGCAAACATGGAGATCTCTTGGAATCACAATGAATCTCCCAACTACAGACATCAGTTTCTCTTTGGGTTGCCAGTTCCAGGTTAGGAAATTCCTGGATATTTGGGAGTGGAGACTTGGGAGGCTGAGGTTTAGAGAAGAAAGCAAGCTCAATAGGGTATAATGCCATAGGGTCCACCCTCCAAAGCAGACATTTTCTCCAGGGGAACTGACCTCTGTCATCTGGAGAGCAGTTGTAATTCTGGGCAATCTCCAGCTCCCACTTGGAGGTTGGCAATCCTAGTACCCATGGAGGAAATGGCTGCTTTGGGGGTGGAGTCTGTCCTTATATCTCCTGAGGTACATCCCCTCCTCAAACCCCACCACCTCCAGGTTCCACCCCCAAAATCTCTAGGAATTTCCTAAACTGGAGTTGGCAACCCTATCTACCCTTCTATCTTAAACTGGTCCCTCCCTCGCCTGACAGCCTCTACCTAGGAAAAGTATAGCCCATTTGTATGGCACCAGCCACTGGGCCAGACCATCTTGCATGGTAGGGAACTCTCAAAGATTTGGGGTAGGGCTGCCTCACTTTTCCCTGCATCCTCCTCCCCACACTATTTCCCTCATTCTCTCCTCAGCCATTCACCAACCTACCTTTTATTTGCATCCCACTTTCAGCTATATTTATCATTTATCTATTTCATTTATACCTCACCTTTCTCCACAGTGGGGATCAAAGCAGCTTACATTAGTCTCCTCTCCTTTTTATCTGCACAAAAACCCTGTGAGGTTGGTTAGGCTGAAATATGTGACTGGTCCAAAATCACGCAGTGAGCTTCCACAGCAAAATGGGGACTAGAACCTGGGTCTCCCAGATCCTACTTAGAAGCTCTAACTACTATACCACACTGGCTTTCCTAGGGTGTATGGCAGAATGTGCCTGCTCTGGCCTGCAGGACCTATTCCACCCTGCCCTCCTAGGGGTTCCCAACTCCCTGAAGGGATTTTTCTTCCACTCTCGGGTAGCCCACCACCACCACCACCACCACCACCACCACCTGATAGCTGTTGGGCTATCCCACTGGGAGGATAAGGACTCCCAGCTTCCATTCCAAGTTCAGAGGCCTCATCTCAGTGTCTCCCACTGCCTGGTCACCATGGGGACAGATTAATGCCTTGGAGGAATAGCCACTTGCCAACTGCCTGCCTTCCCCCTGGCTCCCCTCTTAAAATAACATGTCCAAGATAATGGAGGTCTATGTGGAGGAGAGAACCACCCCCAGCATCAATAGTGTGAAGTATTTATTAAAAAGAAAATGTTTACAAGCATACTTTTGGCACAGCAGCAGATGGAGCAAGGGATCCAAAAGAAATTGGTAAAAACACAAATCCTCTGTCCCTTTCTCTATACATTCCCTATTAGCTGTTAAAATATAGGACAGGCACTTTAGCTCAGATGTTCTAGTTCTCTACAGATTTCCCATTACGTTAAAGCTTGCTCCAACTCCTCCAGGCAAGCACATGGTCAATGGCTGCCAGCTTGCAGCCCTCAGCTAAGAAGTCTCATGAACTCAGCATCCCAAAGAAAGAGAGCTCCTTAATGCCTCTCTTTTCCCTCCCACTTGACCCACTCGTCAGCCTAGGTCAAGAAAGCTTTTCCTGTTGTCTCCAGAAAGTTCCTTCCTCAAACCTCTCTAGACACCCCAACTCTCTGCTCACTGCCTGAAGAAGGGAGGGAAGGGGGAAGTTGCCCATCCCATTGTCTCTAGCTAGACCCATAGTTCCCTCTAAGCTGTGCTAGGGGTCCTGGTGCACAACATTTTAACAGGCAGCTCAGGGAATTTCTGCTTCAGCCCACAGATACTGCTTTAGCTCATTGGAAACAATGCAGGATGGGGGCACCTCCTTCTGTGGTCTTTTTTTGAAACTTGGGGAGGTTTTTGAAGAGAGGCACCAGCACTAAACAACAAATTTGGTGCATCTACCACAAAAAACAGCCTCCTCAGAGCCCAGGACAACCCTGGATTGATTCTCCATTATAGTCTATGGGGCCCATTGACTATAATGGACCCCATAGGCTACAGTGGAGCCAGGGGGATATTTTGTTTTTTGCACGCCCCTATTATGCTTTTCAGTGTGATTTGTAAGCAGCCTTGAGTCACAGGGGAAATTGGGATATAAATGTTTGAATAAATGTATTTTGGGCAGGTTGATAACATTTAAGTAACTTCCTATTTTTTAGGTTAGGCAGGGTTCTGACAGTGATCGTGCCTGAAGAAGTGAGCAGTGACTCATGAAAGCTCATACCTTGCCACATATTTTGTTAGTCTTTAAGGTGCTACTCCTCTGTTATACTTGACCTGTAATGCTGGTTGCCATATTTCACACACACAAAATCCCCCTGAAGTAGACTGCAAGCCTATAGCTACAGTGGGGGCTCCACCACCTTCCATAAGATTTTTTTGAGAATAACATTTTTTTTGAGAAAAAGATTTTTTGAGAAGAATCAGGGGGCATCTGGACACCCCTCCACTTCTTCTCAAAAGCATTTAAAGGGATCCTTTAATGCTCCCCCCCCCAAGCTGGTCAAAAATCATTGTTTGCATTATCAGTTGCTCAACCATTAACAGCCGTGTGTTAAAGTCATGATACATTAAATAAAGCACTCACGCCATCTTCACCCACAGAAAATGCACAGCCGGAGAAGCTGCTCTGCTTGTGTTCTGTCCCAATCCCATAGGAAGAAGTCAGCACAAATGCGCGCGCACACACACACATTTTTCTCTAAAATATTTTATTTTTTTTCTTATTTAACAGCAGCAACAGCTGGACTTTTAAATGCTTTTGAGAAACATCAGGGGATGGTGCATGCCCCTCTCCCTCCCTCCACCAATCCCTGTGCGGCTCACCTTTCCCACCTTGTGGTGAGGGATGCCTTGGGGCAGGGAATCACAGAATCCCCAGCACGTCACCAGATACCACATTTACTGACATCTTCTCCTGAAATGCCAGTACATTGTGGGCCACTTCTCACACAGCAATAAGGATGCTTATCTGCTGTGTGAGAAACAGACACTGATGGGTGTGCCAGAGCACCACCTATTCAGTGACATCAGCACCCGCTGGAACTCCACCTGTGCCATGCTGGAGTCCTTAGTGGAGCAGAAGAGAGCCCTGATTGCCCTGATCTCAGAGACCGGGGTCATTTGGGAAGAGAACTGACTCACCCATGAGGAGTGGGTGATGGTCTCTCAGACTGTGGAGGTTCTTGTGCCCTTCAAGAGCCACACAGACATGCTCTCATCTGACATGGCAAGTCTGGCTCTGGTAGTCCCCATGTTCCACATAGCACATGAGGGACTGGCCTCGTTGTTGGAGCCAGGCACAGGACGTGCAGACCTTGTTCCAGAGATGCACGCGCTGGTGAGGAGGCTGAAAGGGCGGCTCAAGGCATGCTTTCAGCCTGTCTTCACCAAGCAGAAGGCATACATGTTGGCAGCCATGTGTGACCCGTGCATCAAGGGCAGGATCGCCAAGTGGGTCAACAGGTTCGATTGCTGGAGAGATGCGCTCTCCCAGCAGGTCAAACGCCAGCAGGCCAGTGGGGTCATGTTGCCGGGACCTGAGGAAGTGGGGGGGGCAAAAGCAGCACAGCTGTTGCTCTTCCCCAACCTCCCCAGCTAGGCAGCATTCCCCCCCCACAGCCCCCACCTTGAAGATTGGAGATATGGCACTCTTGGGGTGGCTTGCTGGCCCCTCTGGGAGCAATAGCAGGCCCGTGAGACAGGATACAGCAGCTCTGATGGTCAGGGACTACCTTTCGGAGCCCTGCAAGTCACAGTCCACCTGCCCATTGAGATACTGGGCCATGAAGGAGTCAGTCTGGCCAGCCCTCTCTGTTTTGGGCTCCTCTCATGCCCTCCTATTTCAGAGCGAGCACGTTTTTTCACATGCGGGCTACATTGTCAGCCCACATCGCTTTCACCTGAACCCCTGAACAGTGAAGCAGTTGGTCTTCCTCAAGATCAACTTGCCACTGTTTGGCTTCCCGGACCTGAACTTTGAGGGGGACTGAGGTGCACAGTCTTTTTGTGCCTGCATCCCCTGCTGGGAAGTTTGGGGAGAAATGTGTTCCCCAAAATTAAAAGTAGAGAGAGAGAGACCACAGAGAGACACATCCCACAAACCATTCTGATTGGCAGATAGATGCCCCACCAAACCCCCCCACCACCACCACCTGGCATTTTTTTACCCAGGCCACCCTCCCCAGAACACCTTCACAGAACCCCAGTAGCTGTGTGGTACTGGGTGATGTAGGTAGGTTCACTCTGGGTGCCATCCATCCATCCCCCCCAAAAGAACTGAATCCTGCAAAAACAATTTTCACTCTAGCTAGAATACAATTCAAAAACCAAAAAACCCCACAGGAGTGCCACAGAAATTGACATTTTTCTTTGCAGGGGTGGGTGGTGGGCATTGGGCAATGCTCCCTCTAAGCTGTGGTGTCCTGTGAGTAAAAACTGTATTTTGTGAGCTACCAGCATTAACACTGTGAGCAGGCAGGTGATTTGGCTACTGCATTGAATTAGTTTGCTCTGGAACCATCCTTCCTGAGCTAAGACAAAAATGTGTGAACTGAAGGCTAAAAACCTGTGAGCTGGCTCAAACCAACTCAGCTAAGCTTAAAGGGAACCCTGGTGAGGAAGGGCCCATGATGAGGGGCAGCTGCACCAAGGCTAAGGTTCCTCAAATGGGACAATGACAGCTGGTGCATTGCTGCAGAGAGAAGAAGATCAGGGTGGACAGACGCCCTCCCTCTCACTTTCTGAGGCCTTCTTTCCCTGGCTTGACTCAATGGGTGAGGGTATGCTTGTGGGCAGCAGTCCCACAAAATACCACTACTCAGAATTTGAGTCTTTTTTTGGGGGGTGCTACTCTAGCTTGCCTCCCCATGGCGCACCTTGGGTCACACTAAAGAGCTAGAACATCCCTCAGGTAGGCAATCCCAGGATCCCCCATCCACACTGCCCAGTGGACCATTGGCCAAACAAGCAGTCCTTCTCAGGACTACTTGACAAGGGATAAAGGGGAGGGGATACTCAGTCCTGTAGAGCTGGCATGTCCCATGATAGCAGTGGGTTCAGCTGCTTGGAAGGGAGGAAGTAGTTGGGGAGGATCCAACCAGGGTAGGCAGACTTTGAGTGCCACAAAGGTACACAGAGGCATGTTTCAAGCTTAACAGACTAATATTAGTCTTTTTATTGTGCTAGAACTACAATCTGGATAGGAAAGATGAGAGATAGGATAGAGGAGTACTGGCTAAGGCTGGAGGCAGGTGTGGGTCAGGTGAAAGGACAGGACAGGAAGAAAGGAAGTTGTTTCCCTGAGATCTCCATTCTACAAATCAAAAGGATAGTGAGGGGCAGGAGAGAAAACACAGGAGGGAAAAGTTAATGTGAGAATGACTATCCAGCTATCTGTCTCTCTTGCTGGGAAATCTGGAGGAGGTTGACTCTGGGAAAGCACCTTCTTGACTTTGAGCATGCCACATACTGTGTATCCTTAGGAAAACTCCCAAGGAGTCCATCTGCAGTCCATCTGATCTTACAGGTGAGGTGACAAACTAGGGGGGTGTCAGGGAGGGGAGACGTTAGATAAGGTTGTGTGGAACCCACTTCCACCTATCCTTTTTCCCCCAGTTTCCCCAAGTCGGGGGGGGGATGCCTGTCTTGAAGCTTTCGAATGCAGTAATGCCGTATAAGTTGGCAGGCAGGCAGTGGCAGGCACAGGATTTTGTTGCCAGGATGGCACTACTGCACTGAATGCACTGGTTGTGCTGCCCTTTCAGAAAGGCCCCCATTGACAGAGGTTCTCTGATATTACATAAGAACATACGAGAAGCCAATGTTGGATCAGGCCAATGGCCCATCCAGTCCAACACTCTGTCACACAGTGGCCAAAGATACCCGGTGCCATCAGGAGTTCCACCAGTGGGGCCATGACACTAGTAGCCCTCCTACTATCCCCCCCCCAAGCAACAGAGCATCACTTGCCCCAGAGACCAGGAGTTCCTATCTATGCCTTGTGGCTGATAGCCACTGATAGACCTCTGCTCCAGCCTCCATATGTTTGTCCAATTCCATCTTGAAACTGTTCATGCTAGCCACCCCCACCATCTCCCGTGGCAATGAATTCCATGTGTTAATCACTCTCTGGGTGAAGAAGTTCT
This sequence comes from Gekko japonicus, assembly GCF_001447785.1. Classification (NCBI taxonomy): domain Eukaryota; kingdom Metazoa; phylum Chordata; class Lepidosauria; order Squamata; family Gekkonidae; genus Gekko; species Gekko japonicus. The sequence goes on along the minus strand of NW_015170284.1, from coordinate 33,400 downwards.
TCCTTTGACCTGTTCACTTCTAACCCAACTGCTTAGCAATTTCATAAGAGTGCCCAGTGCCCACAAGTCCATGTATTGTTAGAAAGGGGGGGGATACGTCTTTCTCTACCTGCTCCACCCCATGCATAATCTTGTAAATCTCTATCATGTGTCACCCCTCAGTCATCATTTCTCCAAGCTAAAGAGCCCCAAGCGCCTTAGCCTGTCTTCATAGGGAAAGTTTTCCAAACCTTTTATCATTCTGGTTGCCCTTTTCTGCACTTTCCCCAACGCTATAAATATCCTTTCTGAGCTATGTGGTGAGTGGCCACTAGTATTCCAATGAGGTTGCACCATCAATTTATACAGGGAAGGGCCTGTATAAATGTTGTTCCTGTTGGTCTTGTTGGGTTTCTGTGTGGCACTGTGGCACACTTGCACTGCCACTTGTTCTCGAGTGTGCCAATTGTTCTCCCAGAAAACAAGCACCTCCCAACAGTTTACTTTCCCTGAGGTTATCTGGGAGAGTCTGACTGCTGGGTGCTTGCTTGCCTACCTTGCTGAGTGTCTGCTGGCTGGGTTTCCCCATTGGAAATGATGGAGGTAATGGGGGGGGACCTGTTTGGGTGCCCATAGAATTGGACCTACTGGTCCAATCTCTGGTCCTACTGGTCCAATTTCTTTGGGACGGGGTTTATGTGGGGGGAGGTTCCAAAAGCTACCCTGCAAATTTGGAGTCTCTCCCTCAAACTCCCTCCCCTCCAGCCACTAACAGTACCATGGGAACATTTGAACTTTTCCCCCACCATAGACAAAAATGGAGAGGATGGGGGCAACCCCTTGGTCCAAACTTTTTGGGACTTGGTGACTATTTTGGGGAGAGGCTCCAGCAGCTGCCCTGTGGGAGCCTCTCCCACAAACCCCCTCCCCCCAGGTTGCCAAATATACCCTATGAGATTTTCCTATAAGGTATAATGGCGGCCGAATATTCGGCCGGCCAAATACCTCCCGAATTGGTTTGCATTGCCAATAATGGTATTTGGGAGGTATTTGGCCGGCCAAATACCATGCTCCCATATTCAGCTGAATCCAAATTGGGCCAAAATAAAATTCTGTGCACACCCCTAGAGTCTACCACTGTTCATCACTACACCACACTGGCTCTCTTATTAGAAAAAAGTACACAATTGCAGATGAGTCACAAGTAGTATGGGCCTAAAGCTCAGTCTATTCATCACTATTTCCACTAGTCCAATATGTATTGACTTGTGTCTTATCATCTGCAAAGGATGTAGTCTTTTATGTTGGCTTCCTCTCTGGGGAATTTTTTCCCCAGGGAGTTTCACTGAGCTGTCTCCCTTATGACAAGTAAAAAGCTTGTGAAGACATTCCTGTTTAGCAGTGCCTTCAAAATTCTGAAAAGCTGGCTTAATTTTCTTTCCTGCTTAGAGTCTTGGTTTTATGAGTTTCTTGCATTAGAAAGGCTTTTTATTTTAAAATACTCTTTTCTTATATTTGTTTTTTGTTGAAAGCTGATTAGAGAGCCCAGTGAGGCTAAATTAAGAAAGCTGTATATTTTAAAAATTACTGAATGAAAGAAAGTAATATAGAGTGGCCAATTAGGTGTCCCTGGAAGGATGGCCTTCTCTAATTCCAGGTGCTACACCCTGATTAGATAAACAGCATGTTTTGAAAAGAATTACAGTGGCCAATAATTGGAGAAAGGGGAGGAAACATCTCTTCTTTTAAAATATGGTTATCTAGATCATGGCAAATGACTAAAAAGCCTTCAACTGTTGAAGAAAGAATGAGCAAATACAGGGGCTTTTTTTGATATATGGAACTCATTCTTCAGTTACTGGAATCTGCATCCCTAAAGTCTTAATATTTGGCTATTTCAAGGGTCTACAACTGTGCTGAACCCATGGATGCTTTTGGAATTTCAGTAATACTTAGTGGGTGCAACCACAGAATGGCTATTGGGAGGGGGTAGATTCAAGCAACCACAAAATGGCTGGAGCCAATATATACAATTGGAAAGTTTAAAGCCAAGTGTCACCCTATGATGGAAGCAGGTGTTTCTGAATGCTGACAAGACACAAAGGCCTCCTGGCCTCTTCTGATGAAACTTCTGATGAGATGGAAGAAAGCTAAGATTAGATGTTTAGTTTATTTTTGGAAGAAAAGCTTTGGGGAGGCATAAAGTGCTCATCAGGAAATACACTGATAGGCACTGTGGTACCCATGGGCAACATACTGAGGATCTCTGGCCTGTGCTGTAAAAAGGATCTGCATCTAGATTTCTTTTATAATTCTCTGTATTTCTGTGTTTGTTGTATGTTGTATAAAATCTATTAAAACAGAATTTTAAGGTTGGGGTTTTTTACATAAGAAATGTTCAATTAGTAGTTAATAGGAGTGTGCTTTTGGATATACGTCAGCAGAAAATATACCTAATAAATATCTTATTGGTGTTTGGGGGTATATTCAACATCCCAAATATATTCAGGATTTTTTTCCAGAAAATCTAAAAAAATGTTCCCAAAATCCCAGAACTATTTGGGAATTACTGGGAAGATCCTATTTCTCCTTTCCTATTCTTCCCCCCTCTGTTTTTTCGCTTTCTAGCTGCTTTCGTCAATTTCAGACAAGTCTTTTCAGTTTCAAGGGGTTTTCTTCTTTGTCAGGTTCCTTTGCATTCCTTTCATCTTTTTTTGCATAGTGCTTGCAAAATCCACCACCCTCCCACTTGGATTTGTTGTGATTCTGTGCTTTGACATCAGTCCCATTGAACTTGCACTGCCATATTGGCACTGGGTTAGAATCATAGAATCACAGAGTTGGCAGGGACCATACAGGCCATCTAGTCCAAACACCACTCAATGCAGGATCAGCCTAGAGCATCCCTGACAAGTGTATGTCTAGTGTTTGTTCTGCTGGGCATGCTGTACAATGCAACTGGTTGTGCTGAGCTTTCAAAATTATCCTCATTTGGATTTGTTATGATTCTGTGCTTTGACATCAGTCCTGTTGAGCTTGTACTGCCACAATGGCAGTGGGCTGTGCTGGGAATTCTGTACATCTGGTTGTGCTGGACTTGCAAAAATACCCCCCCCCATTCAGTTTCCACTGTAGAGATTTTCTGGTTTGACTTTGGTTATGTTTGGCTTAGTACATTGGCTTATGTTTCTGCTGGGATTACTGAGTTCTGCAATGGTTCTGTTGAACTTGATATTTGTTCTCAGTGATTACTACTTGCTGACATGGGTTTTTGCCCTGGAAGCAGCTTGCAGATTCCCTTCCTCCATAGGAAATAATGGAAAATAGCTGGGGACACTCTGTTTGGGGGCCCATAAAATTTGACCCTTCAGTCCATTAGACTTGAAACTTGGGAGTTATTTAAAAGACAGTCACTAGCAGCTCCACTGTAATTGTGGTGCCTGTACCTTTAAAAACAATTCCCCCAGCCACCCAGAAACCTTTATAAACAACCATACCTTTTAAAAATAACTCCACCAGCCATTCCCCATAGGGAATAATGGGTCTGAAAAATTTGGAAATCTGAAAAACATCCAAATCTGAATACCATACTGGTATTTAGAATTCGGAAATATCAGGAATACTAATATTTTTGGGTCCAATATACCCCAAACCAGCCCCTAGCTATTAACAGTACAGCCCTGAAAAGAGTTACATGCTTAGAAGGGTATGACTCTGCTTAGGGCTGCACTATAAGTCTCCTTCCAGAATCACATTCAGACTTCTTATATGAGCTTTCAAGATGATCTTTATATGGGAACTATGAGTCAATACAGATTTTTTTTTGAAATACAAATTTTATTAACATTTCTTATAACATACATCAACAAAAGGAAAGTCATAAAAAATTTCAAATATGTAATAAAGGCTTTGTAGTCGGAAAGAGAAACAGCAATACAATATTGAAATCTTTGTTATACAACATGAATTGGATATTGACGGTTCGAAAGCCAAGCAAGTAGATAAATGGGTACCTGCTCCTACGTAGCAGGGGGCACCCTCCTCCTTGTGGGGTGGCGTGCAGCAGGAGTATCGGCGGTGATGTGGCAATGACAGCAAAAGACGAGCGACCTGGCGACCCAGCGGACGTATCTGGGTGGAGACTGAATCGTGGAGGTGCGATGATGCGATGGCGCAGTGCGGAGGAGCTAGCAGGACGAGAGCCGGAGCTGCGGTCGGCGTGTGGCTGCACACCAGGAGGAGCCTGCCAGAGGAAGTTGCTGTAATAAGACCTGCACTGTCAGAAGGAGTTGCTGTAATAAGACCTGTACAGAGACGCCAGGAGGTGGAAAGCCGAACAACAACACTCGGAGAGCCGAACAACAACAACAGAGCCCACTTGAAGAGCCGGACGACAACAACAGAGCCCTGCTGCCTGGGTGCCGGTAGGCAGTCATCTTCCCCCATATATATATACTGTGGCCTTAGATAGGAGAAGTAATTTACAATGTAAACCACTCCGAGCTTGCAGGAATGGAGCGGTATAGAAGTCGAAAGTAATAAATAAATAAATAAATATAATGAGTGTTAATGGAAGAATAAGGTGCTTAAATGCATTAGATTATATATCACTCTTATATCATAGAAAAATAGTATTTTTATAAAGCACAACTTTGTTTAATTATATAATAAAAATTTAAATTTAACATCTCTGTTTCCCAGTCAAATGTATCTATATTGATTTTGTCTAATATAGGATACCATATACTAAGTGGGCTCATTATTTCGCATTCTGTTTGATTTTCAGTGTGGAAAATGTTAAAATTTTCTAGCATAAATAAATTCCATATCTTGTGCATCCAATGTTGTATATTTGGAGGATTTTTGTCTTTCCATTGTTTGGCTATCAAGATTTTCACCACAGTAATCAAAATATTTATTAATTTTCTACTAGATTTGGGAGGAGCATCAACTGGCCATAAATTGAGTAACATCAAAGCAGGATCTAACAGAAAGTCCCAATCTGTAAGTATGTTGATTTTTTGAGTAATATGTATCCAGGATTTGTTAATATATGTACAGGACCACCAATTGTGAAGGTAAGTGGCTCTTTCACCGCATCCTTTCCAACATAATGGTGAAAGTTGAGGGAGCATATGTGATAGTTTGACAGGTGTCAAGTACCAACGTAATAGGACTTCCATGTTTGCCTCATAAATATATAGTGATTTTGACATCTTTATTTGCGTCCTCCAAATTTGATCCCATTGTTGGTCTGATATTTGTTTTTGGAGATCTGCCATCCATGCTTTTTGTTAGCTTAATCTATGATTTTTTGGGGGGGCTAAGTAAGATTTGGTAGACTTTGGATATAAGCCCTCGTTTATTGTGTTCCAAAAATAAGATTTCTTCAAATTCTGTGAGTGTAGAACCAGAGAAGATCTAAAATTTGAGGATTCAACAAGATGATGCAGTTGTAGATACTCATACAATTTTATTTTGATGTTCTATTTTCTTTAAATTCCTAATTTATCTAATAATTGGTTTTTACATAATACATCTATTATTCTTGTGATCCCAGCTTGTTTCCAAATGGTAAATTGTGAGGAATCTTTGGCTGGGAGGAACCACATTTGTCCGCAGAAGGTATTCAGCTTTGAATAAGGTGAGGTTAATGCCTTTTTGTTCTGGTACCAAATTTTGAGTGTGTCTCACAAAAAGGGATATGTGATTATGGATTTAAAGCTGAAATGTTGTGATTTCCAGAGTAGTTCTTGGAATTTGTGACCTTTGGACGTAGCTTCTTCTATCCATTTCCAGTCAAGCACAGGTTCAGGTTTGTATTGTCTAGCTAGTGTCGCCAATGAGGAAGCTTTGTAGAATAAGAGTAGGTCTGGTGTAGCTAAACCTCCATTGCGTTGAGCTCATCTCATAGTGTCGAATTTCACTCTCGGTGACTTAAATTTCCACAAAAATTTATTTATGTATTTTTGCCATTTTCTAAGTAAATTGTTTGGAATAAGAATGGTTAAAGTATGAAAAAAATACATATATTTAGGTAATACATACGTACGTAAAATGGAGACATGATCCAGCCAAGAGAAGGAGTTGGTATTCTACTTTGTTAGCTTAACCATTATTTCTTTATGTGTTTCTATATGATTCAGTTTAATAAGATCAGACAGGGTCGTTGGTATTTTAACACCTAGGTAAGAGAAGTATTTGTCAATCCATTGATATTTATGCTTGGTACTGATGTCAGCCGCAACCTCAGTTGATATGTGGATTGGATAAATCAGGGATTTGGTTGTGTTAATTTTAAGGCCCGCTAAGTGACCAAAAGTGTTCAATGTAGATTGAATCGCGTCAAGTGATTGGCAAGGGGAAGACACGTAAGAAATGATATCGTCTGCAAACATACTTAATTTGAACTCTCTTCCTTGAATTTTGATGCCTTCAAAGTTAGTGTTCGATCTAAGCACACAGGCTAAAGGTTCCATGGCCAGGATAAATAATAGGGGTGCCCCATTGAAGAGAGATATAATTAGAGGTTGCCCCATTGGCTAAAATACAAGTTTTGGGATTGTCATATATTGCTTGAATTGAGTTACAAAAATTTTGACCAAAATCCAAATGATGTATTAGGGTTTGTAGGTATGCTATTTCCAAGGAGTCAAAGGCTTTTTGGATGTCTACAGAGAATAATAAAGAATTATGGGATTTCGTATGTTTGCCATAATGAATAATATTAAGAGTTTTTCTAATATTATCAGAAATGTCTCTTGTAGGAATAAAACCCATTTGATCTGGGCTTATATAGTTTCCAATAATGTTTTTGAGTCTCGCTGCTATCATTCCTGTAAATATCTTGTAGTCGGTATTAACTAACGAAATTGGTCGGAAGGAGGCAGGATCGGTGTTGTCTTTATCTTTTTTTGGGATCAAGACCACATTCACCATTTTCCATGTTTCTGGCATGTAACCCGTAGTTTGGACAAAATTACATATGTTTTTAATAGGGCGTCACTCAAAAAAGGTAAAAAAGCTTTATAATATTCAGTCTTGAACCCATTGGGTCCAGGCGCCTTGTTGGATTTCATGGATTTTACCATTTGCTCAAGTTCTTGGACAGTAAAAAGGGTTTCCAAAGCATCTTGGTGTTCTTTAGTTAGTTTTTGTAAATGACCTAAAGAGTTTAGATATGTTTGCATGTCTAAAGTATTAGGTTTGGTGGTTGAATATAAGTGACCATAAAAGGATTCGAGGATCTGAAGAATGTCTTTAATAGAGTGTTTCAGCACATTGTGTTCATCGCGTAGACCAGGTATAAAACGTTCAGCTTGCCATTTCTTAAGCTTCCAGGAGAGAAACCTTAGCCTCTTGGAGTTTTTGGTTGTATTGTTTTTGAAATAATTAAAATCATTTTTGTGTATAGCATTTGCTTCAATCATTTCCAGATGTTTGCGAGTGTCCTGTAGCCTTTTGTAAATTTTAGCGCTGCAAGTCTGCTTATGTTTATGCTCTAGTGTTTGTATAGTGTCTAAGATTTCGGCTTTAATTGCCCTTTTTTCTTTTTTGCAGGAGGCTAACAGAGAAATGCAGTGACCCCGAATATAAGCCTTTGATGCTTCCCATATTGAAGCTACCGTCGTGTCTTCTGATGTATTTATTTTGTAGAATTCTTGAAGTTGTTATTGTAAAAAATTTCGTATAATAGGTTCATGTAGAAGTATCTTATTAAACTTCCAATTGTGTCTAAAATTTTGTTTTTGACTTTTTTGCAATGTACATTGGACCGGAGCATGGTCTGATCATATTTGGATGCCAATCATTGAGGATGTTATTTGATCAATTAAAGATGAAGATATTAGTTGGTAGTCGAGTCTAGTATGTATTTTAAATCTATGATAGTAATAGGTATAGTCCCTCTCTTTATCATGCTGTAGCCTCCATATATCCTGTAAGTCATATTTATGTGTTAGTTGTTGAAGGGGAGTAAACCTTTTGGTTTTATTTGCACTACTCTGGAGTGCTGAGGGAAATGAAGATTTGTCTAAGTTTGGATTCATCAGATAGTTAAGGTCGCCTCCTAATATTATGGGACCGTTTGCAAATTTGTTTAGCTTAGCTAAGGTAGTAGACAAAAAGTGTAATTGATTGGTATTAGGGGCGTAAACAGTAGCTAGAGTTAATTTTTCTTCATTGAGTTGACCTTTAGCAAATAAAAAATGCCCTTCCTTGTCAATCATGGTTTCTTCTACTGTGAATTTGGTGTCTTTAGAGATTGCAATAGCCACTCCTCGTGATTTGTTGGAACCAAATGCTAAAATCTGAGTTGTAAACCAAGAAGAAGGGAGGATTTTTGAACCTTTTTTTATATATGTTTCCTGAAGAAAGGTGATGTGTATTCTTTGCTGTTGTAAATGCCAGGCAATGCGTTTAGCTTTGATATAATTGTTTAATCCACGGCAATTTAGGATGAGCATTTTTAAATCCTTCATTTTGTTCTGTAGAGGTAAGTATTCTTAAAAGCTAGTACAGTAATTAGTTTATATGAGAAAGACCAGTAAACACATAGAGTATAAAATAGCCAGTTCCTATGTTGAGACAGTCTATTCGCACCACTATCAAACACCTTTAGCTTTAAAGTATTAAAGTTCTTGCATTTTTCAAACTCTATCCGACTAGGCTTTCCATAGCTAATAATGTAACAAAACCCAATTTTTTGTTTCCCCCCTCCCTCCCCTGCCCCATAGTCCCAGTGTGAGAAACAATAATTCTCACTGAGCTTTAAAAGCTCAACTTTTGAGACTAAACTTAATAAACAACCTAAACAAATAATATTTAGTACCGTCATTAAGGGATCCAAGAGAGCGCCCAAAAAGACTCCCTCCCAACCTCCCGTGTTTTGTCAGATTCTTAACAGATGCAAAAATAACATTTCAAACATTTAAAAGGCATATTTGTGATAAGGAGATTTAAAACCTGTGGTAACATTCAAAAGTTCATCCTTCTTCTTGAAGTTGTTTTACTCCAACGATGAGGGGTGGATTGCTCCTGCCTCTTGTGTTTGCGAATGGATGCTTCAGTCTCCATATTTTCCATGGATTGCATACCTAAAGCCTTTAACATTGCAGTTCCTGTCTCAAGATCTGCCGCTTGGTTTAGGGTTCCTTGGAGCCGAACTTGAAGGTATCCTGTCATCGCCCAACGATATTTAATGCCTTCTTCATTTAGTCGGGTTGTTATAGGTTTAAGATTTCTCCTTATTTTGAGAGCTTCGGGAGGAATATCAGGGAAAATGTGTATATCATCATTTTTGAATTTAAAGCTTCCTGCCTTTCTGGTTTCATGAAGCACCCGAGCCTTGATCTGCAGGTCTAAAAATTCCACTGGGATATCTCTTGGGCCACTTCGCTTGTCTGCTGTGTTAGGGCCTAGCCGATAGGAACGAATTAGCATAGGCTCCACACCATCTTCAAATTACATCACTTCGTTTAGCCAGCTTGCCAGGAATGAGGTGAGTTCAGCCAGGCCTTCTGCTTGCTCAGGGAAACCACGAAATTTCAGGAATTTCTCTCCAGGTCTCCGAATCTTGAAGACTTTTTATATCTTCCTGGTTATTAGCAGAGGCTTCTATAGCTGCGTCAGCAGACTGGGCGATTTGTTGAATTGAGGTTTGCATCTCTTCAAGCCTCTCGGACATCGGTTTTATAATTGCATTAATATTTTCTAAGATTTACTTTTTAAAATCTTTTAAGGAGTCAGTAAAGTATTTTTTAGTAAGCATGGAGGGTGCTTGATTGTTCTGCGTGTTTCCCGCCGCCATATTGTCAGTCGCGTGGTCCAAGCTTGCCAATCGTTCGCTTACTTTTTCCATTTGGAAGAAACATTTTAAGTGCAATTTCGAGGATTTCACTGTGTGTTGTCTGCGTTTGTTTGTCTTTCCCATGCCTTGTGGAAGCTAAGAATCGTTTTGAAGTGTTGCGTATTCAACGAGAGTCGGGAGGGGTTTTCGGAGCTCTCTCAGTTAGCGCCCGCCATTACCCCACACCGCCATGAGTCAATACAGATGACCAAACTAGACTGAAGTGAGTTCTCTCACCCAGGGGTTAATGATATCACTCATAAGTTCCTGCCAAATTGTATGGAAGATATTTGTCATCATGAAGCATTCATATGTAGCAGTATGATTGTATGGGCTCTATGCGAGACACAAATGAAAAACACCAACAATGGTGCGAGAAAAACTTCTCCCAGCAGCATGGCTTCAATAGTGAAGTTATATGAGGAAAGTTAGAAATGCACCAAAGTATACGTGGACTTCAGCTTCTTTACAAGCAGGGAGATATGACATGAACCACAATCCTATTCTATAGCTTCTTGCTTATAGGACCTAGTTAGCTGTTGGAGTGTTAGCTGGTTATCCCTTCTAATGCTTTTCTGAGCCCTCAGTCAACTTTCCATCCAGTACTTGCGAACTGGTTTGAATTTCCCTGCAGACTTCTTTAATACTAGAAGGCAGGATTTAGCCTTTAGCATAAAAATTCTCTACTCTTATTTTGGGAGTGAGTTTAGTTTATTGCTGGTGGAATAAGGTTCCCTTTTTATGGCATATTAACCATATTTGTGCCAGAGGGTTACATTTTATCTAGGCTTCAGCTCGGCTTTTGAGTAAGATCTTAGCTTTCACACATTATTTGAGTTGAGCCCACAACAATTTCTCATTAGAATATCCCTTTCAAGAGTATGCAAGTAACCATTCTCAAGCACTGAAACTGAATTAAAAATAATGTTTGAAACCCAACTTAAACAAACACACAAACAGACATTTTAAACTTGCTAAATGGTAACTGTGCTTGGTGAAATAGTGATTTATTGAATCTAAAAGGGATTGGAATCCTAGTCCTAAACACATTAGTTGGAACTAAGGGCCAAGAGCACTTATGTGTACTAGTGTTCCATGCAGACAGCATAATGTTTAAGAGTCCATATGCACTATCCCATACAATATAAGCAGCATCTGCATGGCAGTGCCGCCACCACCCAGGCTTTTCTCTCAAAGCAGCTTATTTATTTTTTATTTTTTTTATTTACATGTGACTTCTATACCGCTCATGACCCCTACTGGGTCTCAGAGCAGTTTACAGGTGGCCTACATTATTGTAGTCAGATCCTACCTAGGGTGACAATTGTGCAGGGAGGGGTTGCCTAACAGCACCTGGACGACAGGCTTCTCTCCATTCTCGGTGGCTCCGGCGTAGTCTCGGCATTGCGGCGAGCGGCGACCATCAGCGGGCTGCAGATGGACCCTCCGTTGATGCGCACTGCTCCTGGACTGCGGCGTTCCCGGCTACTCGTCCCTTCGGGCTCCAGACGCGTCACTCTGCAGTTGCGTCATCCGGTCCCGCCTCGATCCGATGTCGTCGTCGCTCCTACGGTCCACCAGATGCCGCCATTGTTCTTCCTCGCCGCCGCTGCTTCTCTTACTGCCATCATCGCCGTCAACCCTCCTGGCACGGAACCAGGAGGAGGGTGCCCCCCCGCCTCTAAGGCAGGTACCCATTTCTCTACTTGCAATTACTTTCGAGCCGCTGGGTTGGCGGGAGCTGGGACTGGGGCCGGTAGCTCACTCCGGCCGCAGTGGGGATTCGAACAGCCATTATGGCTGTTCGCTATAGATGTTACTGCAGGTGCTGTTACTCCCTGCGCCACCGCTCCCTCCCTGTGCCTTACAATCACCTTCCCTTCCTCTCCCCACCTTCCCTTCCTCTCCCCTATGAAGTGGGTGGGGCTGAGAGAGTTCTGAGAGAATTGTGACTGACCCAAAGTCACCCAGCTGGCTTCTTATGGAGAGTGGGGAATCAAACCCAGTTCACCAGATAGGAGTCCACCACTCTTAACCACTATACCACACTGACCCTGAGCAGATGCAAGAAGGATAGGACTGAAGTTTGGAGCAAAATAGCAGATAGACCAGGGTCAAGAACAACATCAGAACTAAATATAAAAACATAAGATTGGATTAAGACCAGCGGTCTAGTCTAGCATCCTTGGCTCAGACTTGTGGCCAGCCAATTACAATGGAGGGCCAACAACAGAGCATAGAGGTCAAAGCCTTCCCTGATGTTGCTTCCTAGCAGGGGTATTCAGAGGTTTTCTGCCTCTGTACATAGGTAATGGAGCTGCGGTGGCTCAAGTGGTTAAGACGCTGAACTGCAGGCTGTGGAAGGTCAGTAGTTCAGCAGTTCAAGACCCGGGTGCCGCAAGACAGGGTGAGCTCCCGTCTCTAGTTCCAGCTCCTGCCAACCTAGCAGTTCGAAAGCAAGAAATTGCAAGTAGATAAATAGGTACCACTTTGGTGGGAAGGTAACAGCGTTCCGTGCGCCTTGGTGTTTAGTCATGCCGGCCACATGACCACGGAAACGTCTTCGGACAGCGCTGGCTCTTCGGCTTTGAAACGGAGATGAGCACCGCAACCCTAGAGTCGGATTCGACTGGCTTTCGAGCAAGGGAACCTTTACCTTTACCTTTTTACATAGGTAAAGGTTCCCCTTCCTTGAAAGCCAGTCGAATCTGACTTTAGGGATGTGGTGCTCATCTCCATTTCCAAGCCAAAGAGCCAGCACTGTCCAAAGACATTTCCATGGTCATGTGGCCAGCATGACTAAATGCCAAGGCACATGGAATGCTGTTACCTTCCCACTGAAGTGGTACCTATTTATCTACTTGCAAACTCATTAAGAAAAGTAGGCCTTACTTTTGTTCATCCTGAATCTACAGCACATCAACTTCATTTGATGCCCTTGGGTTCAAGATTTTTGGATAAGGGAGAAATAGTTCTCTCTGTCCACTGCCTCTACCCTATACATAATCATCCCTCCCTCGGTCACATTTTTTTCCGGACCTGAAAAGTCAGAATCTCTGTAGCCTTTCCTTGTAAGAAAGGTTTTCCAACCCCTTAATCATTTTGGTTTTCCTCTTCCATACTTTTTTCAGCTCTGAGATGTCCTTTTTGAGATATGGTGACCACAACTGCACACAGTATTCCAAATGAGACCATAGATCTGTTATATCTATACTGGCATTTTTATTTTCAATCCTTTTCCTAATAATCAAGTTTCAAGTTTATTGTCAAGTTTATTGTATTAGCCATTGGCCATAACAAAGCATAAATACAAACACAATCCATATACATCACATTAAGTTATCCCTTCACTAACTTGCGCTGAATCCTAACCTTAATCTTATCTTTTTTGCCGCCAAAGCAAACAGGGACATTCTGCTGGTAACATATACGTTCATATCAGAGAGCAAAAAAACAAACAACTCCTGTTTTGAGAATCCATTGTGCAAAAGTAAAATAGGGTATATAAATCTCTGCCTAAGTGATTCGTGCCATGAGCATCTCAGTAAATAGTGCTCGATATCATCCACTTCGCCCAAACCACATTGACAGATTCTTAAGGCAACAGGTAAACCCATAAAACGACCAACACAGACCATTGAAGGAATGGCATGGAATCTGAGGGCTGTAAATGCCCTTCTTAGGTCAAGATTGGTTAGTTTCTCTAAATAGCCAGTCCTACAGTGATCTCTTTTAAATATCTTGAACAGAGGGGCCGTTCGGCAACTTGCCGCCACATGAAGGTTCAAATGGCCGTCCTTATGAAATACCCATTCCTTCAATTTGGGCTTTTGATTATCATTGTCCGCTAAACCCATTAGGTCATCCGGAATTGAGTATTCCTGTAGGATAGAAAACAGATAGTCATTTAAACTTTTGGAAGATTTCAACAATAATCCAAAACTTTGGACCCCTAGGATATCCTAGGGTCGTTCCTGGCATTTCCTCCGGTAGGAAAGAATTCTTACATTTGCCCTGGCTTTCAGTGATGCCATACCCAATTCTATCCTCATCAGCGCCACAGGTGAACCTTTAGGCAAAACCAAAATCCATCTCATGAAATAATTTTGCACAGTTTCAATCAGGATTAACATCGACTCATTCCAACCCCAAATCTCTACCCCATACATCATTGCAGCGGTTATCTTACTTACAAAGACCTTGACAACCGGATCTATCATACCACCACCCCTGGAGAAATAAAACTTCAACAAAGCCCCTAAGTTACTCATAGCTGCAATCTTCGGTTGTACCAAGGATACTCCATCTGGATTTCTTAGGTCTTTTCCTGAATACCAGAACTTTGGATTTGGCGTAGTTTATTTGCAGGGCTTCTGCTTTGCAATACTTGCCTAGTTTGTTCAATAATATCCTCAGGCCAATCCTGGTAACAGATAAAAGGACCATATTGTCCGCTTATAAAAGAATTGGCACTTTAAATTGTCCAATAGTTGGAGGCATAAATTCACTTCCTAATAATCCCTATCACAGAGCTTGCCTTTTTCATTGCTGCAATACACTGAGTTGATAGTTTCAATGAGCTATCCACTATCCAAACTCTCTTTCCCATCCAGGTTTAGCAAGTTCAACCTCAATTAGCATATACTTAAACTGGGGGGGTGGGGTGGTTACAGTGTGCATCACCTTGAACTTCATCTGCCATATTGTTGCTCATTCACCCAACTTGGAAAGTTCCTCCTAGAGCTCTTCACAGTGGGCCTTGTTTTTCAACATTCTGAATAGTTCTGTATCAGAAGAAGAAGAGATTGGATTTATACCCCTCCACTACCCAAAGGAGTCTCAGAGTGGTTTACAATCCCTTTCCCTTCCCCTTCCCCTCCCCACAACAGACACCCTGTGAGGTAGGTGGGGCTGAGAGAGCTCTTTCCAGAACTGCCCTTGAGAGAATAGCTCTGAAAGAAAGAAAGACCCAAGGTCATGCCAGCAGCTACATATGGAGGAATGTGGAATCAAACCTGGTGCTCCCAGATTAGAGTCCATGCTCTTAACCACTAGACCAAACTGGCTCTCATTGGCAACTTGGCCATTACACTGCTTATCCCCAATTCCAGATAATTAAATTAAAGATTAGATATCACCATTTCCAGTACTAATTTTAGTGGAATAATACTTCTTACTTCCCTCCATTGGAAGAACTAGAATTGTAGAATCATAGAGCCACAGAGTTGGAAGGGGACATACAGGCCATCTGCTCAATGCAGGATCAGCCTAGAGCATCCCTGAAAAGTGTTTGTCCAGTCACTGCTTAAAGACTGCCAGTGAGGGGGGGCTCACCACCTTCCTAGGTAGCTGACTCCACTGTTTTTGGTTTAGTTCAGTTCAGTTTATTATTATGGTCTTAAGACCAGCATACAATATAAACATAATATGAGAAAGGGGGGGGGAACAGAAATAATATACAGAATGAAAATCTAAATTTAAAAACTTTTAAAATGCCACTCCCGCAATCTAAGAATCAATGCACAGAACTCAGCAACTGAATGTGTAATCTCTGCATTCTTATCTGATAGAAGCCAGTGAAGCCTTGCTTTGTTTGTATTAATGTGACCAGGTATCCTATCAAATACTGGGGTAATAATTTTAAGATGAGCCTCTCTGTAGAATGGGCAACTGAAAAACATATGCTCCTGACCGTGTTTAAAGTCGTAATAAGCAGAGCATGCCTGCCTTGGTGCAGAATATTTACAGTTTATTATACAAGTATTTACACAGTCCACAGGAACTCAGCATTTGGCTGTTAGACCGACAAACTGCTTCGCCAGGTACTAGTAACCACATAGGCAGTCGTAGTGAACATAACTACATTCAATATATACAGGTATACAACCAATCACAGCACAGTACATTACAAAATGCCAAGTCATAGTGACTCCTTGAAAGCTGATGCAATTGGCTGTCATGTGATCTCTGAACTGTCAATTTAGATCACACAGATCTCAGTGACTGCTGTCATCTTGAATAGCATCACTCTGTATATGCTAACAGCTCTACAGATTCAACCTTGCATGAAGTGTATGAACGTAGTTTTTCAGGGTAGGGGTTTTTATTGTACCTACCTTGAATAACCGCAAATGGAAGGGCAGAACATCTGGCTAGGGCAAATGCCCTTCTTGAATTCTTTCCCTCCATTGAAGTCAAATATGTAGCCAGCTCAATGGTGCTTTTGTTATTTAGCAACACCCTGAGTTTTGAAACCTTAGTGATATCAGATTGTCATTCAGTATCCTCAACTCTTTGTTCAATTAACCCTTTGGCTTGTTCAAATCCATAGGATAAAAGTAGCTGAGATGAAAAGCCAATTCTATGAATATGAAAGTAAACTGCCTTAATCCAACTGGATTTGAAATCATCCTGGAATATCAGGGGAAGCAAGCCTTGTGGGTTGAAATGACCTTTCAGCCACATATAGATAGATAGAATGCAAACCCTAGCTTCAAACCTAATATTACTAGTCTCCAATCATATCCAAGCATTGGATACACAGTTAGGAACTTGCAGAACAACTCTTAAAAATTTGGATTGGACTCTTTCTTGTGATGCAAAGCATGAAGAAGGTGGTCCTAGGAATGTTCCATAGAGCAGTTGTGCCAATGTTTTGGCTTTAAATAACTTCTGGGCTGCAGGAACAAAGTGTCCACCATGAGTTCAAAAAAAATTCCGTATGGCATTTGTGGATCTTTCCCCTAGATTGGCAGCATATTTGCTGCGCTTAACCCTAGAACCGGAGGCCTGTAAAACTACGCCCAGGTATTTGAAACTATCAACTTATTCTATCTGATGGCCATTTATTGCCCAATTCCTGGGTTTTGGCCTACTCCCAAAGGCTACAATTTTGTTTTTTTGATAGTTAATTGTGAGAAGCTCCTCTTCACAAAACATGCTGAGCTACTTTAGGGCTTGCCTAAGACCAACTGGAGTTCGAGATAATATCACAGCATCATCGGCATAGAGTAAAATGGATATATGCTGGTTAGCAAGTTTAGGGGGATGAAGATCAGAGGTATTAAGCCAACTAACTATATTATTTATATAAAAAATAAACAAAGCTGGGGCTAATAGACATCCTTGCCTGACACCTCTGAAGGTTTTGATTGGATCAGTAAGATGGCCAAATCTACTACACCTGACTCTTAGAAAGGTATGATCATGCAGGCCCTGTAGTAAAAACAATAGTCTTTTATCAATATTTGAGTTAAAAAGCTTATTCCAGAGCCAAGGTCTAGAAACAGAATCAAAGGCAGATTTGAGATTAACAAATGCAGCATACAGCGATGTTGCTCCCCTGGCTGAGTATTTCTCGATAAGGTGCTGTAGTATCAGGCAGGGATCAAGTACAGATCTGCCTGGTCTGAAGCCTGACTGTTCAATAACCAAGATATTTTCTTGTTCTAACCAGTCTAGGAATTTATTTAATAAATGTCCTGCATAAAGTTTGCTTATGATGTTTAGCAAACTGATTGGTCTATAGTTGGATGGGTCCTCCTTCTTACCCTTTTTATAAAAAGGGACAACTGTAGCTAAACCCCACGACTTGGGGATATGACCCGTGTTATCAATATGAGTAAAAAGGGGAGCTAAAAAAGAGGCCTACCAATCCTTATTCTCTTTAAAAAGTTCTGGTGGAATACCATCTGATCCTGGGACCTTGGCATTTTTTAGCCTCCCAACAAGGGATTCAATCTCCCCAACTGTTATGGGGAACCTTTCCAAGGTATGTTCTAATATTACCACTGGTGGAGAATGAGCAGCATCGTTGTACAGTTCTTAAAAGGAGGAGACCCATCTAGCCGCAGGAATACAGGCAGTTATTGGAGACTTAGCAGCTGTCACTCTACAAGTAACTACCTTCCAGAAAAGGGATGTATTTTTACTTTTGGCCGCATTGATGAGCTCTCACCACAGTTCTCTGGAGTACTCTTTCTTTCTACGTTTTATCAGTAATTTGGACTCCTTCTTTTTGGACAGAAGTTGGAAAAGAGTTTCTTGCTTAGCTCCCTCATCAGCACTTTGCTAAAGATGCACAGTGGCCAAAACTGCTTTGGATAGGGTCTATCACCTATTAAACCATAGTTTAGATAGATTGGTTTAGCACCCTTGACTGGAGAGAAGTGAAAAAGAAAGGGATATATATATTGTATGAGATTTTCATATGCTTCTATAGGATCTTGAACTACCATCGAATGACCTTGTGCTTGACAGGAGTTCAGTAGACTACCCGAATTTAGAAGGTCTTTTAAACGTTGATCTAGAGTGGGAGACCATCTCACTCAGCAGCCAAACCTTTCTGTAGGTTGAACCATGGTAAAATATTTGGAGGTCAGATGAGGATCTGAAATGACCTGCAAAAATAGTGGGAAATGGCCTGCAAAAATAGTGGGAAATGGTCATCCTCCAAGTATGGGAGTACTTGACATTTCTCAGCCAGGGAAGCTAAAGTTCTGAAGGTTAAAATGTAGTCAATTGTACTCACTTTGGCACCAGCCGTGTAGTTGAATTCACCAGGGGAATCATTAACAGTAGACCCGTTTAAAATAGAGTCCTAACCTAAAGGCAAACTTAAAAAGGCAAGCCCCTGTATAGTTCACTTGTTGATCTTTAAACACTCTCTCTTGACTCATAGACCCTAAAGATTCCTGATGCACTGATCTGCAGTTTAAATTTGGTTGCCAGAAAAGCATCGCCTGGGCCCTACCATGCATTCAAGTCACCACCTAGAAGTAACATGGCCTCAGGATGCTCCAGCATTAGGGCCCTTACATAATTTTCTAGGGACATTCAAGTTTCTTCTATTTTAGATTTTTTACTTAGAGGGGGTATATAACTGTTTATAATCATCATATTTTTCCGTCCCCAAGATAAATTCACAGCCATCACCAGTTATCCCAAGGGAGATTTCGCTATACATTTTACTTTTAAAGATGTTGATATTAAAATACCCAGCCCCCCTTTCAGTCGCCCGGCCCATGCCCTGGTACTACATTAACTCTAAAGGAATTAAAGCCCTCAAAAACTAAATCAGCGTCTGACCAAGTCTCCTGTACAAGAATAATACCATGGTTCCGATGGACGAAAGGAATATTTGGGAGCTGAGAGATGCATCGTGTCCATCCAGCCACATTCCAAGACAGAAGTTCAAGGGCAGCAGTCTCTTTCTGAGTCCCTGTGGATTGGTACCGTCATGCTTGGGGAACTGCTCTCAGGGGGGTTTCTTGAGTTCCCTGCTCAGTTGGCCCAAGAGCCATGTCTTCTAAATATAATAAAATTAAATCAATGGAGGCCCCTC
This sequence comes from Gekko japonicus, assembly GCF_001447785.1. Taxonomy (NCBI): domain Eukaryota; kingdom Metazoa; phylum Chordata; class Lepidosauria; order Squamata; family Gekkonidae; genus Gekko; species Gekko japonicus. The sequence continues at coordinate 14,231 of NW_015170284.1, read as the reverse complement.
CTTCTAAAGTCTTGCAAGTCTTTGGGGACAGCTGCATATCAAGCGCTTGTTAGATAACCTTAGATGACAAGGAAAGGTCCAAAATAGTAAGAGAGTTGTTCAAAGACTTAGAAGTCTCAGATTGTTGGATAGCATTTTCTTGGGTATTGCAACATTTGGGAGGAGATGAAGTGTCCATTGGAGAGGTGACCTTCAATAAACCAAGGTCAACTAAAGCCTTCAGGGGTATAGCCCTCTTTAATGTTGCACACAGGGTTTGTTTCAATTCACTAATCAAACTGGTCGGAGATTTGGAGCATAATGTTGATTTCCCACTGCTATCCATATGCTGTTTTTTCTGAGTTTCCTGCAAGCCCCTATCAGATGGAGGACTGCCACCACCACACAAGAAGAGAGGGCTCTTTCTTGTGTCCTGGAATACTCTAATTGGGGGAATGCCAAATGTATCTAAGAAGCCTCTAATCTTAAGCAGCATCCATGGGATAGTGAATTGCCAAAATAGAAGAACCAGTCTTCTACCTGAGGGACGGTTAGGAAGTCTTTCAGTTTGTTCCAAATCAACCTCATCTTTCTCCAGCCTCAATAAACGGCATAATGAGAAAATCACTTCTTGTCGCAGCGGCCTGCATTTACTCCAATCTGAACAATTTCCAGGGCAACCTGAGAAGTTTTCCATATCAGAGAATCCTCTAAAGGAGGGCTGTTCTGCAACATTATGACAAGGAGCAGGATTAAAGTCTCTCTTTTGTGGTAACTTAGAACCAACATTTCCTTTGGGTGAGTGTTTTGACGCTGCTGGATGTAGGATGCTTCCTTCCAGGTTTCTCTTAAGTACATTTTCCAGACTGGCCAAATTGGTTGATATTATATTTAGTTGTTCGAAGATGGCTATGACTGTCTCAGCCATAAGAAGACACTGATCACCAATAAATTTAATTAAGTTGGCTTTTGAGGTTTCTCTGTTTTCTCTTAAAGCTGTAGAATTTAAAGGACTTGAATTCAGAGTAGGTTCCTGGTGGGGAATAGCAGTTTTTCCCACACTTCCAGCAAATGCCTCATTATCCAGGAATGGAACTTGCAAGGAGCTAGAGGGATTCAGGTCTTCTGAGAGCTCCAAAACATTGAACCTGTTTTCCGAAGGAGGAATCTCCTCCCACAGAGCTCCATCATTTAGAAAATTATCTATGCGAAGCTGCTTTGAAGATTTACTGTAAGATGTTACCGGAGAGCCAGAGTTCGAGTCATTTCTATTTATTTTTTAGTCATTTTGGCAGCAGTAAGACAGCACTCAATGGTTGCAGGTTGTAGCTGCTAGTCCCTCTGTAATTGGAAACTTTAAAAAAGATTTAGAGCTGCAGCTCCAGCATTTGCGATGTCCTCTTTAAGTCTTATCTATAAACAAAACAAACTGTCTGAACTACAAGGCTACAGAGCTACCCTAATACACTATTCTAACTTAGAGAGTAACTCTGTGAGCCAAATCAAATCCAAAAGATAAGAAAAAAGACCTTAATGCCTTGACGCTCTGTGAAGAGCATCTGAGCAGGACACCACCCCAACCATGACTCCACTATTGAACAAATCTTAAGGTAAAAAAAAAAGTTTTTCCTAAGATCCAGCAGGTACCTTACCATCCTTAATTTAAATCCATTATTGCAAGTCTTATCCTCTGCTGCCAACAGGAACAGCTCCCTGCCCTCCTCTAAGTGACAGCCCTTCAAATACTTAAAAAGAGCAATCCTGTCCTCCATCAACCTCCTCTTCTCCAGACTAAACATTCCCAAGTCTTTCAGCTTTTCCACATAGGGCTTGGTCTCCAGGCCTCTGTACCCACTCCATTCTGTCCACATCCTTTTTGATGTGAGGCCTCCAGAACTGCACACAATACTCCAGGTGCTGCTTGACCAATGCAGTGTACAGCAGGACTATGACATCTTGCAATCCAGGTGTTATGCCTTTGTTGATAAACCCCAAGATTGCATTAGCCTTTTTTGTTACTGCATCAAACCATCTGCTCATATTTAACTTTCAGTCCACCCATACCTCCAGATTTTGTTCATGCATACTGCTACCCATAATTGTATCCCCCATCCAGTATGCATGCATCCCCCATGATGCAGAACTCATCCAGTATGCATGCATCCCCCAGATGCAGAACTCAGCACTTATCCTTGTTAAATTGCATATTGTTCACATTTGCCCACTTTTCCATTGAATTCTCATGGAATTCTATCACTATCTTCTGGTGTGTTCACTGCTCCTCCCAATTTGGTGTCATCTGCAAATTTATTGAGTAGCCCCTCCACACCCTCATCTAGATCACTTATAAAAATTTTGAAAAGTACCAGGCCCAGAACCAAGCCCTGTGACACCCCACTGGACACCTCCCTCCATTCAGATGAAATACCTTTGATAAGTACTCTTAGAGTATGGTTCTCCAACCAGTTCCCTATCCACCTAACTATCCTACAGTCCAGTCCACAGTCCTCTAGGTTACCCATCAGAATGTCATGGGGAACCCTGTAAAAAGCTTTACTGAAATCCAAGTAAACAACATCAACAGCATTCCCTCGATCCAGTAAACTTGTAACTCGATCAAAGAAGGAAATGAAGTTGGTCTGGCAGGACCTGTTGGGGACAAATCTATGCTGACTTCTCCAGATCACCAAGTTGTCCTTTAGATGGTTGCAGACTGAGCCCTTTAAAATCTGCTCTAGCACCAATCCATTTATTCCTACTCTCTGCTCCCTAATTACTTTTTAATCAATAAGAGGACCCATCCTCTTATTACCTTATTGCTAAGCTTATTCAGGAGTTCTTGGTGAAGTATCTCATCAAAAGCCTTTCAGAAGACCAAGTAATGATGTCTACCAGATCACAGTTGGAATTTGGTCACCATACTCAAGATCCTTATCTGGGTTCATAATTCTTGGAAGATTGCACTTTTACTGCTTTCTAGAGAGTCAAGGGATAAATTCTCCTCATTCTCTGAGGTAAACTCTTAGATTGGACTCAGGCAGGTCTGGTGCTGACACTAGTGCTGGTAGCAGGATGCTATGTGGGCCCTGGGGGTGAGCAGAGCCCCCCGCCCCAATTTTTTCAGCAAGTTACCCCCTCAACGCCCTGGCTATAACATATTTTTGTTGCGATACTGCTTGGAAACAACAACTGCCTTATTAAAAAAGAGGTTCTAAAAAAGACAACTCAGTTGCTTGCCTATTTCTTAAAGACCGCCGTCAATATGGGACTCAGTACACTAAGATTAATGGCAGAATAATGCAGATCTATGTCACTTCAGTTTTAATTCTCATCTACATTTTGCATGGAAGGTGTCATTTTAATGTAATATATGGAAGCTGATACTTTGTCACTGCTGTCAGGCACAAAGCATTGTGGGAGATACAACTATAACTAGAACTATATAGTCATTTTTTAAAACAAAAATCATCCTGCAACAAATTCATTTTCATTAACTGGTCTTTCTGTCTTTCTCTCACACACATACAGTATCTGTTTTATCCTATACACTCTACATTTGAGAGATGTTTTTTTCCTTGCCACTGGCTTCAACTTATGATTTATGCACACACTGTGATCAGATGGACATGGTGAACATGGAGCATAACTCACAAACAGCCAAACAAGTGCAAAATTACTTGTAAACCGCCTTGAGCTAAAAAGAAAGGCAGGATATAAATATTTAAATAAATAAACAAAACAGGATTTTGCTAGAGCCTGTGGTCTGCGAATCACCCATTGTATGGAAAATAATCACTTAATCACTCTCTTTCTTGTGATTATGTGGATGAATGTAAATTTCCCTGCCTCTTGGTCAGCTTCATATGAATTGTGCCAGCATGACCCCGCCCCCCCCCCAAAAAGACAACAGTGTGCTTGGATTATGGTAGATGTATTAATTAAATGGCTGACCTGCACCATCAAAATATGCCTTGATTTTGTGGGCTGTAACTATATAGCTGATAAGTAAAGGTAAAGGTTTCTCTTGCTTGAAAGCTAGTCGAATCTGACTCTAGGGGGCAGTGCTCATCTCCATTTCCAAGCCGAAAAGCCAGCACTGTCCAGAGACTTCTCTGTGGTCATGTGGCTGGCATGACTAAATGCCAAGGCGCATGGAATTCTGTTACCTTCCCACCAAAGCGGTACCTATTTATCTACTTGCAATTTCTTGCTTTTGAACTGCTAGGTTGGCAGGAGCTGAGGCCAGAGACGGGAGCTCACTCTGTCATGCGGCACTCGGGTCTCGAACTGCTGAACTACAGACCTTCTGGTCTGCAGCTCAGTGTCTTAACCTCTGAGCCACTGATAGTGTAACATTGTTTGTGCAACTCTCCCCTGGCTCTAAACTCAGACAGTGGTTTGTTTCTCCTATCCGGTACATTAACTGTGATAAGAGATGTGAAGCCTCCTCCCCCACCCTGCAACATGCTGTTCCAGCAATTAAGGGTTTAGTTGATGGTGCTCAGCACCAAGGGCATCCCCTGCTACTTCAGGAAATTATATGCTGTTTTAGGATTCCTGGATACCTCAGTGTGCTCTTCAATTACACCTTACCTATATTCTAGCAACCCACCACACTTATGCCATCCATAGTTATGATCTATGCAGATCAATTTATGACCAGATCTATTTATACCCTATATCCTATTATCAGCATGTAGTTGGCAAAAAAACAACAACAGCAATGTACTTGGCTAATTCAGGGAGGAAGCCCAACATTTTCTGCTCAGACCCAAAGCAACAGGTTTATTCTGTGCTAATCCGGAGGCCTGGCTGGGTAGGTCAGCAGCAGACAGCAAATGCCTGCCTATCAGCAGCTCCATCTTGCATCATATCCAGTTCCCCGATAATTTTTTCATGCATAATTTGCACCGCAGGGCTGTCACAATAGTATCCAGTACTCAATCAGAGCCCAGAACTAACTTTTAAGAATAAGTTTACTGGAAAAACAAACCAACTAGGAGTGGGGTCTGAAGTTCTCCAGAACACGCATTAGAGAGCATGGTGATAAAACAACAAAATCTGAATGTAATAGTACTTCCAGGGATGGTTCTGAGCAGCAATGGTAATAGAAAAAAGCACCTCAGGCCCCAGTCACATGGGCCGGATATTGCGGGGGGGGGGCGTGGCTGTTTGCCCCGCAACGAAATAACGCACGACTGCGCAATCAGGTGTCCCCTCGCGGTCCCGTCAAGGTCCCGTTGTTAGGGGGAGGTGCCGATCACACGATGCACCAAAGAAGTGGCGCGGCACAGCAAACAGGGTTGTGTTGTTGTTTTTTAACCTGAAGTATGTGCATGCCCCATTGGGTGCTTGTGCGCATCCCTGAAGACTTCGGGGGGGGGATCCTTTTCGCAATCGGCATGGGCGGGCGCCAGATGCCACCGGAAACGCGGTCAGACGCCTGCCCTTGCCCCGCGGTTTCCGGAAACTAGTACCTTCGAGGTACTAGTTTTTTGCCATGCATCTTCGGAGGGAAGCCTTGGTTGAACCATGGGAGCTCTACGCTTCCCAGATGTGGTGGTGAGATTGCGCCTGGAAAATCCACCTATCTTCTGTCTCTCTAGCGTGGCTAATGCTCCGTGTGACCGGAGCCTCAGTTGACCAAGAGGTATTTCCTGCTGCAGGATTCTAGAGATGTTATCATTGTTTTAATTCCATGAACGATTAAAGATCATCATGGGACTCATCACCCTGAATGTATGAACTGGATGATCACCTACAAAACACAGTGTCTGGGAGGACTCTTAGCTTAACCAGTGAGTTATATCTATCCTGGGCTCTGTCTACACTCTTATTTTCAGGTATTGTTTTTTACCTTGAAACACTTTGTGATGCAGACAGGCAGCTGGGGTCAGGGGCCCTTTAAGAGGTCACAGAGTGCAGCGGGGACCAGCTTGGCCAACAGCTAGAGTATGGCCAGAAGGGCATTGAAAGGAAAGAGGCTGGTTACTGGGGGCAGGTGCTGCTCTCTCTCTGGGGATGTCATGCCCCTAGGGCAGAGCATGCTGGGAGAGGACTTAAAGGTGGACATGGTGAGGAGCTGGGCAGTGCAAGGAAGCCAGAATAGGGAGAGGCATGAAGGTACGGTTGCCAGCTCTGGGTTGGGAAATAACTGGAGATTTGGTGAGTGGCGCCTTAGGAGGGTGGGGCTTGGGAAGGAGCGGGACTTCAGTGGGGTATGATGCCATAGAATCTACTTTCCGAAGTGGACATTTTCTCCAGGGATACTGATCGCTGTTGCTTGGAGATCAGTTGTAATAGCAGGAGATCTCCAGCCACTACCTGGAGTCTGGAAACCCGAGGTGAAGGCGAACTGACTGGCATGGAGTGAGGCGGGGCAAAAGTTGGCTGGAAAGGGAGTCACAAAACTACCCTGTGGACTGGACAACACACCTCGCTGTAGCGCCCTGGAGACTAGAGCCTGAGTTTAGCACACCACTGTTGGCTTGGTGTAATTGCCCAAGAGGCAACTTCATAGATAACCAGCCCCGACCTAGCCTGCCAAGGCTGCTGACATCAGGGGTGCCCAGATTGCAGACAGGTGTGGAACATTCTCCCAGGACAATACAGTTTTACTTCCACTCAGCTGAAATTACCACATACATACATCTGCAAGAATGTACAGTGAATGCTCAGAAATAAAGCTTCTGTGAGATCAGGGCCGGTGCCAGGTTTTTTTGCACACTAGGCAAGGCTACCTTCTGGTGCCCCCCCCCCACCCCGTGCACCCACCAATTTTCAAACATAAGTGCTTTTTAGGAAGAATGAAAAACAAAATTTGAAATTGCTATGATATACCATAGAGTAGGAGAAAGAGAAGAGCTATGTGTCCTTTTTTGCAAAACTGTATAAGTGAGAATGTTGGACAAATTGTTGCAATTTTGTAAAGTTTTAGAAAAGCAATGTAAATCTTATAAATGTTGTTCCTATCACAGGGTTTGCTTGTGGGTTTTTTTCCTGTGGATATCTGTGATCCCTTTTGTTTTGTGCTGTGCACTACCTGAAAGCCTGCAGGAATTTCCCAAGCCAGAGTCAACACCCCAAACTGTTCTATTCCTAATCAGGCTCTTTTTGAAAGAAAATAAATCCAGATAGGAACAGAGAAATCCATTTTTTTAAAAAAAAACAACTTTTCAGAATAAGCCAAAATAATTTCCTCAATGTACATTGTGCTTGTCAGAAAAGCCTACCCACCCACTCCCTCCCTCCCTCCCGCCAAAGAAGTATGCTTGCACACAAACTCTTACACCCGGAATAAAACATTGTTGGCCTTGAAGCTGCAATGGAACTCCAACTTTGTTTTCTCTTTCCTCCTCTCCCTTCCCAAAAGGGGAGGAGCAGCCCCAGAGAAAGAAGCAGAAGCACTCTGTGTGTGTATGTGTGAGAGTGAGACACACAGAGACTCGTCTTTGCATCTCTCCCACATAAAGCAGGAAGCAGCCATGGAGCTCTCTATTTGTCTTTGTGTGTGTAAGAGAGAGAGAGAGAGCAAGGGAGGGGGGAGGAAGGCAAGAAACATGAAACATGAAGCAAAAAGCAACTGAGGGAGCTGGGGAAAAAGCAAGCTATGTTGTGGCTGCAGTAGCAGCCTGGGAAAGGAAGCAGGAGAAGGAAGTTGCTCAGGGGTCAGATTTGAGCCCTGTGAAGGCCGCAGTTTTGACACCCCTGCACTAGGGGTTTCTCTGCTGTGTTATTAGCCACTGTGAAAAATGGGAAAGATTGTGTGCGTGCATTAGGGTTCCCAAGTACTTACCGTGATCCAGCGGGGGAAACATGCTCCCCGGCTGGACCATTCCTCCCTGTAATGCACCATGCTGTTGCCAGGAAGTGATGCTGGGCGACGCTCTGGCAATGGGGCTGAAAACTCGATGGTACCATCGAGTTTCCAGCCCCATTGCCAGAGCGTCGCCTGACGTCACTTCCTGGTGATGGCATGGTGCGGCACGTCCCAGTGGGAATGATCCTGCGAAAACTTCTGTGTCCCCCACCAAATCACGGCAAGTACTTGGGAAGCCTGGTGTGCATGCCTGTGCAAAGTCCGCTGCAACTCCACCACGCTTTACATAGAGCTACAGTTTGAATGGGGGAGGAGTCCTCTGGCAGAAGCTCTGGAAAGCTTTTTTAGTCTTGTGCCACTAAATTGAAAAGGGGGGGGTATTTTCACTGATGCCCTAGTGCAGCTGCATAGTAATGTTAATTTCCTGCCCTTCCTTGCAAATTTGTGTGGTTTTCTCTTTGTGATTCTCTAATTTGATCCTGCACACTGGTTGTGTCCTTGGCAGTTTTTAAAGAGCCTACCTTATGTGGATTGCACTTCATCCTCCAAATGGATCGATTCCAAGTGATTCTTAAGTTCAGCGGTTTGCAGAAGGCCCATGTGGCTCAGCTGCCATTTTAACGTTAGGCTTCCAGAGACTGCCAAGATGGTCCCCCCCCCAACTTTGTCCACTAAGGCATTAAAGGGGGAAATGGTTTCAAAGCTTTAGGCTTCCCATCCCAGTGTCTCTTTCATGTCAATTTCATTCCGTGCTGATGATCCCGCTCTTTGCATGCAGCACTGAAATCCTTTTTTTTTTGTTTCCTCTCCAATCCCCCTTTCAAGTCAATACCAGCAAGGAACTAAATTTCATATAGCTCCTTTTAAACTCCCCCCCTGTTATTTTAATTATTTTATTCAGCAATCTGAGACTAATGATAGTCTCATTTCACTAGACTCATGCCACTTGTCAAAAAAGTAAAAAATTAAAAACAAGGGGGAAATGTAGCTTGTACACTGATGAAGGGGAGATGGTAAAAGGTGCAGAGTGTGCAGAATGACCTTGATGTGAGCAGGAGAGTGACCTTCAAGGGGTGGCAAAAGGGTGGTGGTGGGAATCCAGGGGAACCTGTATGCTTTTGAATAACTTTAGTCTTGGAAGCAAAACAAAGGGAAAATCGGCACGAAAGCATTCTCGGAAAACCCAGGGAAACAGTGACCAGAAAGCGAACTGAGTACTGAAAGGAGGAAAATTAATACAGAATGAGAAAGAAAACCCAACGGACATGCATGGTGAAAGTGAGGGGAAATACCTGTGCATAATAGGCCAATGTCTGTGGAGATTTCTGCAGTCTTCCTTTGGAAGTGTATTCAGCACATGAATACACTAAATGATCCAAGCAGCATTCTGAACATTAAAGAGGGAACACATAGATAATACTTTGGCTGAGGCAGAAGCCTTTAATGCAAAGCATTCAGACATTCTCCCATTTTGCTTGACAAAGACAGAGGAGCACTGTCAAATGCTTCTAAGACCCATTTCCGTGCCTCTGCATCTATCTGTCGATCTCCTCCCCTTTCTTCCTCTCCATCCAGCACTTCCTTGCCTGCTAAATATAGAGTCATTGCTCTCATGATTTATATTGTCACTTTGCATCCTCTATAAAAAAATCAGGATATGCATAGCTTGGTCTGGTATTTAAAAAAAACCCTGGATGGATGAGAAACAGAAGCAGGCACCTGATCTTCTTCACTGCTGTGTATTTTGCTTTTCTTTTTAGTTTATAATTGGAAATCAGAGCTGGGATTTGTCATCTACAGAACAGATCCAGTAAGGGTGGTGTGTGAACAGCAGAATGGCCAGCATGTTCATTTGGTATCACTTGTTTAGATTTTTGGTTTTTCACAGGGAAATGTCATGGCCAATGCTCCCTCTAAGCTGTGGAGTCTTTTTTTATATATACTTTTTATTGGGTTTTCACAATAATATGCATACCTACAACATAATTTAAATACACAAGCTGTGGAGTCTTGTGAGCAAAAATTCTACTTTGTGAGCTACTGGCATTAAAGTTGTGAGCAAGCGATTTCGCTACTGCATAAATTAGTTTGCTCTGGAGCCATCCTTCCTGAGCTAAGACAAAAATGGGTGAGCCGGAGGCTAAAGAACTGTGAGCTATCTCACACTAACTCAGCTTAGAGGGAACATTGGTCATGGCCCATATAATTCCAAAGTCTTCACCTGGTAGTCATTTCTTTGTGTGACAGGCATTGCACTGGATCCTCTGATTAGGAATCTTTCCTGCATACACAGTCCCATCTGACTGTGGGTGAGTTGGTTCCTGGGGTTGCTGAAAACACGTGTACTAATAGCCCACAAGACTGCATGGCAGAGGAGGAAATGTGCAAAAGGTCTCTTCCCCCTCTTTCTGTCAATGGAGTTCCACTAAAGGAATGGGCAAAAGGATCAATTTTGTGCTGCTGCTGCTGCTGCTGCTGCTGCTCCTCCTCCTCCTCCTCCTCCTCCATGCAGCTGCCTGATCCATGGGGCTATTTGTTCATGTGAGTCCTGCAACCTAAGGAATAAATGGGGCTGCACAAGGTAGCCCGAAGCTGGATTGGGGAGGAGAGTTTTCCCTGTGGGCTCAGCTGTATTGGGCTTCCTTGTGTAGGCTCTTCAAACATGCCTGTCTAAAGGGACTGTACAAGAGCCCAAAACAGCTGTCTGGTGGGGTGAGTGCCCCTTGCTGGCTCAGCTGTTTTTTAGTCTGTCTTCTGCTGTCCCTTTAAAGTTTAAAGGGTCTGCACAAGACAGCTTGAAACAACTGAGTGGCTTTTGCAGGGAACAGAAAGTGATAGACCTGTCACAAACCTCTGTTCGCCAACCACAAACAGGGCAAAATCTGTGATGAATTTTGCTTCATGTTTCGGTTCCTTCCCATCCCTGGTTGCCTTCTCTTGCCTAGTAGAACCCATTTGGCTTGTTGATTCATGAAAGAGTTGGAGGAACTGGAATAGATAGATGGTGTGAACACAAGTGGAGGAAGGTTTGGATAACTCATGACTGACTATGGGTTAAAGCACCTCTGTGACATGCTAACAGAGGAGCTTTCCTGAGGATGTTCTTTTGCATATGGATTGACTGTTGAAATTCTAATCTTATCTGTAGTGCTGTTGTAAAATATAGAGCATTTTGTGTTTTTCAGGACAGGAAACCATGCCCTATTTATGTTTAAACTCTCTTGTTTCCTGCTGAAATTGTGTTTATGTTTATGAATTCCATGGCTTCCCTGTGTAATCTGACATGGTAATTAGATGTGTTGTCCAGCATTTCAGTGTCTTGGAATAAAATACTGTGTCCTGTTTGAGTTAGGCTATGTTCAGCCACTGCTGATTTTTCAGGTTGGACAAGTCTGCAGTGTCTTTCATGTTCTTTTATTCTTGTCTGGATGGTTTCCTCAGGAAAGTTCCTCCATTAGCACGTCACAGCCTGGGAAACTCCTACGTAATAATCAGCCCTGCCCCACCTTTCTGAGTAGATATAAATTACCTGCCTACCATTTTTCTTCTCACATTGACACAGAGAGTACTCCATCTTTCTGTGTTATACCTCTGAGGATGCCAATCACAGCTGCTGGAAAAACATCAGGTTCTACAATGCCAAGACCACGGCCATACAACCTGGAAAATCTACAACAGCTAATGAACTCTGACCATGAAAGCCTTCAACAACATATTTAACACTGTGTCTGTTTGGGGCCTTCAGCAGAGCTTTTCTGACTTGGAAGAGATCTTTTACATCTAAATCCCCAGGAGCATCACATATCTGAAGGCATGCTGTGACTTCTTTGCAAGGAATTTCACAGCTAAAATCATTTGCATTCACTTCACCTTGGGCTCCATTAGTTTAGACTGACAATCTTAGAGTGCCATCAGAGTGCTGCTTAGTCATGGTTGCTTGGGCGAATGTCAGTTACGGTGGCCTGATGGTGTGGACAAGTTGTTTGGAGAGGGAAGGGCTGAATCCTTGCCAGCCTTGACATGCCAGGGGTAATCTGCCAGGCATTCAGTATTTACATACCAGTGTAATGTACCCAGTAGCTAGTTAGTAATGCACTTCCTGAACAGTCCCTAGCTAGGGCAGAGTGCAAGGGAACAATCAAGTCAGTTCCACCCAGGTGGCTGCTTCAAAGTTAGCCAGAATAACTGTGGCTGCATGTGGCTCCCTCATGAACTGGCCACCTAAGGACCAGAGAGCAAAACCAGCCACCACCTCCCCCAGTGACCACTGCTGTAAGGAAGCAGAGAGAAGACACAGCTCTGGATGGGCAGCTGCCCTGCCTGGCCTCAGAGAAGCAGCAGCTGCAGTTGTAGTCTCCACTGCAGCCCCTGTCATCCTCCTCCTCTTCCTTTGCCCCCATGGAGCAGCAGCAGCTGGCAAAGATACAAGTAGCACTGCAGCAACTGCACAATCTGGCTCCATCTCCTCCTGAACCCCATTGCAGGGGCTCCTGCTGCCCTTGGCTGTGGCCAAGGTAGACCATTTGTGGGGTGTGGGTGCCACCGCGACTGCTATTCTACTCCAGTTGGTGCTGGACAGCCCTGTGATGCCTGCTGCCACTACCCTGTAGTCTCACTCATGCTGCCCTGTTTGGTGTCCTGTGTGGGGGGGGGTGTCCCCTGAAGCCAGGCTCCCCAGTAATTGCCGAACCCCATCCAGAATCTTGTCCAGCCTGGGGGTGGCAGCTCTGAGTGCACCCAGGTCATGGTGGAGGTGGGAGCACAGCTGGTGGATGGTGTAGGATGCTGAAAACTCTTGGTCTGTCCCAGTTGTTGGGATTTTTTTGCTATCCCCCAGACCTGAAATAGATGAACATGCACTAGGTGATGCAACTGATGGATTCTTCTGTAGATCATATAGTATATCACCCCCACTGGTCCAGGCTGCCCCTGCTTATTGCATCTTATTCAGATGATTGGACCAGAGGAGTCCAGGAAGTAATCAGTACTTAACTGAGTGAGCATCGGCTCTGAATAGCCTGAAGTGGCAAGTCATGAGGCATCTTCTGAAGAAACCATTCTTGGGCTCAGATTATACACTGATCACTATTGTTTGGTTTCCAGCATCCTCTTTTGAGGAGGATGCTTGAGTGAGTGGCGGCTAGACAGCTCAAAATTTTCTGGATTTCAACTAATTTAAATACATGTTTTGATCTGGTTTTAGGACCGGTTTGATTAAAACGTGGAATTTGCTGCCAGAGGATATAGTGATGGCCATAGGAATAAACAGCTTTAAAGGGGTATTAGATAGATTAATGGAGGATAAGTCTATCAATGGCTAGCTACTAGCTGTGGTTACTGCGGGGAACCTCTGCATTCAGAGGCACTAAACCTCTGAATCCCAGAGCCAGTAGGCAACATCAGGGGAAGGCCTTGGTCTCTATGCCCTGATGTTGGCCCTCCAGAGGAACTGGTTGGCCACTGTGAGACAGGATGCTGAACTAGATGGACCATTGGTCTGATCCAGCAGGGCTCTTTATATGTTCTTATGTTCTTAAATGATGGCCTTCAGTAAGGGGGGGGGAGTGTAATGGTGTTATTTCTCATGAATCTAGAAATGGCTTATGATACCATCATCCGTAGTTTCTGTCTGTATTGGCTGGCAAACGTGAATATTGCTGTCAGGGTGTTCTAGTGTTCTTCCTGAAATCTAGAAATAGCTAGTAGTTTAAAAAATGTATTGCTGTTTTCACACTTCATTAACTGCTTTAGCAATTCGTATTTTAGCCTGTTTTTAAAAACCAATTATGGTTGTTTTCATTGCTGTTTTTACCCTTCTAGTATTTTGAATTGACTGTTGCTTTTTTGGTATTTGAATTGCTCTCTATTAAGGGTTTTTTTTTTTTTTTGCATTATTCTGTTGTGAAACTGCCTTGAAAATCATCACTCAGAGTGACTTAGAAATATCCCAAATGGATAGACTGGAAGATTCGCAATGTCCTAGCCTAGAGGTTTTAAAGGTTCATTTAAGAAACTATGTTTTCTGCAGGTGAAGAAGACATGGATGATTCTTTATGAAGACATACTGAAGATGATGGATTGATGTTTGTGTGCTGCGTAACAGTCGCTAAGAGACAGGAGTTGAAAGACATTTGGCAGTTTTTATTGGACTAAAGTAGATGAGCTTGGGACTCTTTTATCTGAAAACTATTGCTTCTACAACTGATTACATTTGGAACATTTTGTTGAGTTGGTGGGTTTATTATTATGGATTATTATTATCAAGGCTGGCATCAGCATATGCTCAGGTGGGGCACCTGCCCGGGCCCAGGGCTATTGACTCCCCGATGCCCTCCCACTGCTTGCTCACTTGTGAGTGCTCCACTGATTATGCTCCCAGCTGCACGCATTCCCCAACACCATCAAGGAAAGTGTTATGCCAACTTCTCCAGGA
>NW_015170283.1:1336767-1351992 GCF_001447785.1 Gekko japonicus | reverse complement strand
TTTCCTGGAGAAGTTGGCATAACACGGCATCCCTAAGTGGTCATGTTAGCCTCTTAATGAAGCATTATGGGGTCTTTGGCCCCTTTGCACCTGTCTTGGTGTTGGTTCCAACAGCCAGTATAGGCTTATTTATTTATTTATTCCCGTCAAGTTGCAACTAACCGATGGAGACCCCATTGGATTTTTAAGGCAAGAGATGGTTTGCTATTGCTTGGTTCTATGTAGCAACCCTGGTATTCCTTGGTGGTGTCCCATCCAAATACTAACCAAGGCCAACACTGCTTAGCTCCACAAAATCTATCGGGCTATCCTGGACTATTCAGGTCAGGCCAGTATAGGCACTTAGGCTGCAGTCAGACAGTGTGCTCATTGTGTTGTGGCTGTGTTTCTAATTTGATTGGGATTTTTTTTGTTCTTGACTGGTTTGATCATATATCCTGTTTTTGCTACTGAGGGTCACCCCATCCAGCCACACAGCCAACCTCCAAGAAAGCATTCTCATTCTCACCCAGGAAGGGGATGAGAGACACGAGGTGCTGGAGATGGGGGCTATCTCTGCTGTCCATGCTGGATTTGCAACTAGGCAGCTATCTCGCATGCACTAAGAGGCTTTCCCCCCCAGGTGATGCTTGACCTGGATGTAGTGCTTCCCCACTTGTGAATTATCCTAGGTGGAAAGGGGGTTCTTCTCTGCTCTAGCAAATTGCAAAGCAAGGAGGCGCACTTTGCCTGCCTGTCACAGCATCGTGCTCCCCTTGCCTCTTTCAAAGACCAAGCAAACTTTCCTAATTTGCTACTGTTGCCGCCGCCACTGCTCCTCTTGCAAATTCTGCATGAGCAGTAATTAATGACCCTTGGGTGAGTAACCGCTTATGCACAGGTCGCTAACTTATAAAAAAAATGGCAGCGAAAAGGGAGGTTTGTGATTTCTCAAATGGCTTGACTGTGCAAGAGAGTGATTAGACATCTGGATATGCATGGTGAAACCAGTAGGTTCAGTAAATACCAGACTTTCTCCGGTGTCGGGAAAGTCAGGGGTGAGAACAGGAGGCTGATGACTGTGGAATGGAATACAGATGTTGCTGTCTGTTCGAGCAATTTAAATCCATTGGGGAGAAGAAATGACAACAAATCAAACAGCTCGTCTGACTGCACCCTTATTGTAATACGTGTCCTTGATAGTTGCCCCTTAGTGGCCAATACTTTAGTTGAGCAGTCAGACTAGGCATACTCCTGAGGAAGGAGGGGTTGGTGCAGGCCTATTCCTATTTGTGTGCTTCAGCTCAAATAATGGAGATTTAGACTCTTGACTTGCTGTTGTGGATTCCAAACTTTACACTGACAGTTGAGAATCATCATGGACCTTGGCCACATGCTAGTACCTTCCAGACTGTACCTTGTCAACCACACTCTTGAGAATCTGAGAGCTCCTGCCGCTCCTGGATACTTAGCTTTAAGGTGAAATCTTTTTGTGACAGCAGAGTGCTGCCTCAGATTTCCCCTTCTGTCTTGCCCCCAGTAGCAATTACCAAGCAGTTTTGGTCTTGGCATGTTCACAAGTGGTCAACAAGGCTAAATAGGAAACTACCCATGCTGGATGCCATGACACAGTTACAGAAAGAATGTGTGGGAGGGGTAGCACAAGTACTGGAGATAATTTCTACTGCTTCTGCTTTCTTGGCATGATTCACAGCAACACCTTCTTTAAACAACACAAGAATAGATTTATTGACTTTTCTTTGGAAGAGGTTATGAAGAGTGATTGGGTAGGCAGGTAAAGGAGGGTGCTAATGTAGTAACTGAAGCTCTGCTTTAGAAGGGTTACAGTATCACACCCTCAAGGTTACAGAAATGAGAAACTGTTTCTGTTGGCGAGAGAGATTGACAGATTTTACTTGGAATGGCTCACTAAACCCTGGAATCTCAGACTCTTGAAACTGTATTAGCTTCTCTCTCAGGATTTTTCACTCAAGTCTCTTCATAATTCACTAACACCATTTCTTTGAGGTAGCCTAACTTGCCTAACACAGCATATCTAACCTAATCCTGCTTCTCTATAGGTATCTGATCCTGAACCACCTAGCTCTCTTGATGTCTGAGCCTTATCTGATCTCCCCCCATTATTGTCCATTTCCCCACTCACTTTCATCCTCCATCTCTCTCTCTCTGACAAATCCACAGACTCCCATAGGCTGGAAAGTCTAGAGGTCTGCTTACTTAGCAGAGAATCAGGGATTGGCTGTGATACATGGAGGGCAGACGTAGAGGCCATCCATCACATTTCCCCCCCATATATCCTAAAGGCACGTGCTATACTGAATCTGAAAATCGGGTGTCATAGGCACACATAAATAAAACTTCCAGTGTCTTTATTGTGCATGGCAGAAGAAAATTCACTTCATATGGGATTTATTTACTAAATGTTATATTAATCCCACAGCATAGATCAGAATCACTATCCCCCCATGGGAATGGGTTTACAGCTGCCCCATGCTATCTATTGCAGGTCTGATGTAGGTTCCAGCTAACTACTCCCATGCTAAGCTACTATTTTATCTTACATTTTTATATGTTTTGTAACCTGTTCATAACTTCAAGTTATTTTCCACTGATTTAATTTTCCATTAAATTTCAAAGCAGAATTTTTTTGGGGAAAGCATGAAAATGGTGTGACCAGCATTTTTAAATGTGGTTGAAAGGAAGATTAAGGCTTCTTCACCCATTACACCATTCTAGGAATCATTCCAGATTTCTCATCCCTGCTGTTTGATCTACCAATCCCATTTTGATTTCACTCATTTCTTGCATAAATCAAATCTAAGATTCTTTATTTCCATGCCATTTTTTGTTTTCCTGCACTGAATTGTTCTGGAACATATACAGATTATTAAACTTTTTTGTCCATCAATAATAAGCATTAAACATTGTAAGTCTATTTTGTAAATATACATACATCGTACAGATACAGTCCATATAAAGTGGGTATAAAACCATGCTACAGGCACACACAGTACAATGTAATCTACAAAACCAACAGTGAAAAGCAGAAAACCGAAGTCATTGACAAAATATAAACAAATATAAAATTAACGAAATAGGGAATATTCAGTCATCCTAACATAAGTCATATATGTGCAAGAAATACTGTGTCATTCACAAGTACATAATTACATGCAACTACTGTTCATGGGCATGAGAGAAGTAGGGTGTGTTGCTCAATAATAGTGCATCTTCTTTGTATGCAGAAGGTCCCAGGTTCAGTCCCCAGCAACTCCAGTTAAAAGGGTCAGCTACTAATTGATCTGAAAGATCTCAGCATGAAATCCTGGAGAACCACTGCCAGTCTGAGTAAGCAATACCGAATTTGATAGACCAATACTCTTATTCAATATAAGGCAGCTTCATATGTTCATTGTATAGCCTTTGGCTGCGATTGCACACACTAAATAATCCACTTTCAATCCACTTTCAGTGTACTTTCCAACTGGCAAAATCCAGTCTGAAAGTGCATTCAAAGTGGATTGAAAGTGGATTATTTAGTGTGTGTGATTGCAGCCTTTGTTAGGTTTGTCAGCTTCAGCTTGGGGAATTCCTGGAGATTCAGTGGTGGTGCCAGGGGAGGGCAGAGTTTGGGGAGCTGTTATTACCGCCAGGGGGGAATTATCTGTGTTGTCTGGAGATCAGCTGTCATTTTAGAAGAATGCCAGGCCACACCTGGAGGTTTGCAACCCTAGCCCTTGTGCTTACCAATGGTAAGACAAAGACAGTAAGAAGACCACATCAAAATACACTGAAGTATTACCAATTGCTATTTTCTTTGGTAAACAGAAAAAAGAACTCACTTTATGGAATTCAGTTACAAAATTAAAACTTAGATTCTGAAATCATACATCATTCCTATGTGCTAGGAGAGCTGCCAGTTCCTTTTGGATATTTTACATCCACAGTTGCTTGCAAGCTTTTGGTACAATATTTCATTCAAAGTTTGGTCCTTCATTTGAAAATGGAAGTTTTAAAGACTGTGGAAGTATGAAATGTTCAAGATGTCAAAACAGGAGAAAAGTAATGAAGACCCAAGATGTCATGATTTCTAAATCCATTCATGCAGGAGTTTTCACATTTGTTGGTTACAGTTTTGTCAAGATGGTTGGGTGTGTGTGTGTGTGTGTGTGTATTAAAAAAAAACATGTCCACCCTTTACATTTGACATGTTGGAGAAAACAGTGTGTAGATTGCGGCAATCGCATGCTGTTCAAATGAGAAGTGTACAAAATGCTTGAGGAAGGGAGCAAGAGAGTTACCACCAGAGGTCATTTCGGGGGGGAACGTGGGGGAACGCAGTTCCCCCGGGTGAGGTGCAGGGGGGCGGGGCACATGATGAAGCCCCGCCCCCTGCTTCCGACCTCCCCGCTTCCAGCCCTCATTCAGCCAGGAGGAGGCAGGAGAAGAGGGAGGGTAAGTTGCTTCCTCCCCGCCTCTCCCCACCCCTGCCTGCCTGAGGCCAGGGAGAGCCTTGGCGGGGCTTCCTCGCACTCCCACTGGCCTTGCAGGTCCACCGCCGGGCCCCTGATGTCAGGGGGTGTGGCATATGCTAATGAGTTCCTCTAGCTCTTTTCCTACGAAATGACCCCTGGTTACCACAGCTCAGCGCTGTAGCAACTTCACCATCATTGTTATATAAAACCTTCTCAGATGCATGTTATGGCTCTTCTATGAGCCCTGCCCCATTTCCCCCCCATTTTGTGAGGTATCACAGTGTAAGCAATGAGTAATGTTGGGTAGATTTCCACAGTTCTTATTTACATTTATTTAGTTAAACAGATAAATAGTGGCCCCGGTCAAACGGGCTGGATAACACAGGGGGAGGCGTGGCTATTTGCGGCGGCGCAATTTAACACGCCATAACGCGATCGCACGCATCAGCGGCATGCCACGGTACCTTCCCTCCACGTCAATGAGGGGACGGAGGGAAAAGCGGTGCGCCGGCGCGATCATACTGACGCATTCTGGAGGCAGGCCATGGCAAACCGGTTGCTACTACCTTTGACCAGGTATTTTTTAACTCCGCATTTTCAGCGGTATGCCACGGGTTGGCCACGGGCGCTCCATTTCCCAGATGTTGTGGTGTGATTGCACCCGAAAAATCCACCATTCACTCGTCGCTCTCCCGTAGCAAATCCTCCGTGTGAACGGGGCCAGTAATAATTAAATGCCATCAAGTTGCAGCCACCTTAGGGCAAGCCCTTATGGGATTTTCAATGCAAGAGATGAATAGAGGTGGTTTGCCATTGCCTTCCTCTGCATAGCAATCCTGGCCCTCCATGGTGGTATGCCATCCAGATACTAACCAAGGCCAACCCTGCTTAGCCTTGTAGAAGATGGAGCAGATCTATTCTCTCTTGCTCCGGATTGCAAGACTAGATCTACTGGCTAAATATCAGGAGAAACGTCCTAACTGTAAGAGTGGTTGAGCAGTGGAACAGTCTGCCTCGGGAGGTGGTGGATGCTCCTTCGCTGGATGTTTTCAAGCGGAGGCTGGACGACCATCTTTCAGGTATGTTGTAGGTATGTAGGGCTATTTTTCAATATACTCCTGCAGAGTGCAGGGGGTTGGACTAGATGACCTGCAAGATCCCTTCCAACTCTAACATTCTATGATTCTATGATATGGAAGTGAAGAAGTCTCCTTGTAGGCTGGGACGCTCTCTACTGTCCTTGGTTTCAATAAGTAATGTCAAGTGAGCTGTGTTTGAGAGGATGGTCCCATCCAAATCAGGAGGAGTAAAGTCTGCAGGGTCATTAGTGTTCAGATACTAGTAGAGAGGTGTTCAGATCTGTGCAGCTTGACAACTGCAAATTGTGAAGGTCTATGGCTGCCTGTGCTACACAAGCACAACATACAGATATACACTGTATAAACATAGCCCAGAATTAAGGATTCAGCTACCAGTTTGGGTTTACAATAATATAATGGGGTGCCTTATTCTGAGAATGTGCCGTCTCCTGCATTTATTTTCTTCAGAAAAGTCTAGAATGTACATGTCAGCTTTTCCATACCTTCATGAGCAATTTTTTTTGCCTAAAATATCTCCAAGTTCTTGACAGCAGCCTCATATGTAAATGCATTCATTTTTAATACGATTAGTCACTTTCAACCTTCCATATGTGTCACCTGACTGATAATTAAATTCTATAACACACAAGATTCACTTGGCAACCAAAAAGCAAAAAAGCCCAGAAAACAAAACCATAAATGTTGAAGTTACCTAAATCTTCCAATGCTTAACTAAGCCTTCAAACCTTTTGAAAATATAGAGCATAATAACCCTCCCTCCTGTGCACTGTTGAAGGCTGAGGACAGAGAAATGAATTTTTCCACAGGGAAGAATTGCAGGCTTTGAGAGACCCCTGCAGGGAAATTAAGGGGAGCTGCATTACAATTATTACTCATCGCAAATTAGGATCTTAGGGATTGTGCAGGAAATGACACAGCGCACTAATCATTTTAATGGGCCTTACCGTAAAGTCCATTAAAAATTCTGGTGATAGTAATATATTTTTTAAAAAAAATGAACACTGGTAAAGTTATAATGGACAGTAAGGGTTTAACTAGGCAAGACACTGGAAGATCCGTAACTGGACCTCTGAGCAATTTTTAAAGTCAAAAGGGTTAGACTGAAACTTCAGTGCAGAAGGAGAAGGGGATTAACACTTTCACGGCACCTGTTTTCATCAGTCAAAACCACCACCACCCCTCGGTCACACACACCACTATTATCCCTGGGAAGGGGGAAATACTAGCAGCAAGAGGAGCGTCTATCTTTTTCCCTGTCAAGGCTAAGACCAGCAAGGGGGGGGTGGGTTTGTTTGTTTTGCTTGGCATAAAGTGTGGGATTAAACTGCTTCTCCCCTTCAACAGTTAACTCCAAATCAAGGATGCTCTTTGACTTTTAAAGCTGCTAGGAAGATCTGACCATGGATTTTCTTGGGTCCCAAAATAATTACTAAAGCTTTCTATATAGCGCTTTATATATATTTTCTATATAGAGAGCCAGTTTGGTGTAGTGGTTAAGTACACGGACTCTAATCTGGGAGAACCGGGTTTGATTCCCCACTCATCCACTTGCACCTGGCTGGATGACCTTGGGAAAGCCATAGTTCTGATACGAGCTGTTCTTTAAAAAAGAGCAGTTTCTGCCAAGAGCTCTCTCAGCCCCACCTACCTCACAGAATGTCTGTTGTGGGGAGGGGAAGGTAAAGGAGTTTGTAAGCCGCTCTGAGACACCTTTGGGTAGTGAAGGGTGGGGTATACATCCAATCTCCTCCTCCTCCTATATAGTAAAATGTCACAGATATGAATTTTCTGTCCGTTTGCTACTGCTGTATAGCATCTCTTGCAATAATTGAGCAACCAAAGACCTTTGGAATTTGGTCCCTGGTCATTCCCAGTTATTGTCCTTTCAGATCACTTGAAGAAGCAAGTTAGCTTCCTCCATATCACCTCCTAGAGTTCTTGATTCACTTAAGCCTGATTCATTTCTTCAGATTTTGGCATGGAAATGTGGACATTATAGGATTGCCAACTCTGGATTGGGAAATTCCTGAAGAATTGGGGGTGGAGCCTTAGGAGGGCAGGGTGTGTGGAGGGGAGGGATCTCAGCAGGGTACAATGACATAGAAACCACTCTCCAAAGCAGCTGTTTCCTCCAGGAAAACTGATCTCTGCAGTCTGGAGATTAAAAAAAAAAAAACACCATAGAGTTTCCAGTGATTCCCAGAGCTATCGTTGATCACTTCTGGTACAAAAGTTAAAATAATAACTTTAGAACGTACCAGTCTACTATTTGTAAGTCTCAGATTCTATATTTGGTTGCAGCCAAGTCCAACATGACCTAGAGCTGCTTAGAAGTACCTTAAGACTGTTGAGATAACTTTAGATTTAGAAGAACTGACTTGACAGATGGTCTTATTAGGAAATTCCTGGAGCACTGCCTTGGGGAGGAAGAGGCGGGAAGGAGAGGGAGCTCAGCCAGGATGTGATGCCTTAAAGTCCAGTCTCCTAAGCTGCCATTTCCTTCATGGGAAATTATCTCTGGAGACTCTTGGTCCCACCTGGAGACTGGTAACCCTAATGGGGTGGGGTGGGGAGTTGGAAGGCCACTGAGGGAGAGGGAAATTGGCAAAATCCCATTCCCTTAGTTCTCTGTAGTTTCTGTGATGGGACTAACATGACCATCTGCACCAGGAAACACCTGTTTGGAGGAACGGTAGATACTGCAGTCTCCCAGCTATACTGGGTAGATTGAGTTAATGCAGATTCTCAACAATTGAACTTGAGGGTAAACTCGTGATTATCTGAAGATGAAACTTTACTCATGGA
This sequence comes from Gekko japonicus, assembly GCF_001447785.1. Classification (NCBI taxonomy): domain Eukaryota; kingdom Metazoa; phylum Chordata; class Lepidosauria; order Squamata; family Gekkonidae; genus Gekko; species Gekko japonicus. Next base: position 1,343,612 of record NW_015170283.1, on the reverse strand, counting down.
GCCGCTACATCTGAGGTGAAACTGCATAGTTACTTGCAAAATGAAATACCTCTGCTGCTGATACATGTGGCTATGCTGATAGGGTTGCCAACTCTGGGGTGGGAAATTCCTGGAGATTCGAGGGTGGAGCCTGGGGACAGCAAAGTTTGGGAAGAGGAGGGAGCTCAGCAGGGATGTGATGCCATAAAGTCTACCCTCTAAAGCAGCCATTTTCTCCAGGGGAACTGATCTCTGTGGTTGAGATCAGTTGTAATTCTGGGAGGTCTCCAGACCCAACTGGAGGCCTGCAGCCCTACATGTGGCTCTTGTGGGGGTGATAACGTTTGGGCCCCAGAAAGTAAACCAACAGGTGATTGTCATGGAGCAGATGATTTCCAAGGATGGGCAAACGGTATTGTCCTGTCACATTTATCAAAGAAAATTAAATCAGTGAAAAGTTCCCCACACTATATATGCAGGCAATACAAAGCCACCTTAATGAAGGTTTCTGGAAGTGTAATTTCCCTTTCTTTATGTTTTTTTTTCCTGTTCTTACAGTGTTTGAAAATAGCAACATTTTTTTAAGGCTACGCTTTTCTGTTCCTGATAAATATCATCCAATAACAATGTTCTTGGGACAAAGAATGGGCTATGAGAGATGGCAGACTGATCCAGACAGTTTCATTTCTTTTAGCTTTATTAGTTTTTAGATAACCTCCAAAATGAAGCTTGCCACATGTAAATATATTAATTCCCCTCCCCTGTCACCTGCAACTGATTTTTCTGTGCAATCTTATGAAATGGCCTTGTGAATTAATTATCAACATGGGGTAGCTAATGATGTCTTTTCTACCATTACAATTGTACCCATATAGTTATCAATAAAGGAAGCCACAGCCTTCAGTCTATAAGACCTGAGCAAGGCTGTTAATGATAGGATATTTTGGAGGTCATTATTTCAGAGGGTTGCCATACATTTGAAGCTACTTGGGGGCATGTAACAGACACAGTATCATTGTTGTGTTGGAAGAGTGTTGTGGAATAAGTGCCTAGAACAGGAGTGGCCAAACTGAGGCTCCCGGCAGGGCGGCTGGGGAAGCAAAGGAGAGGCATGCCTCCCTGATTGGTCTTCCCTTCCCCAGCCAGTGTTCCCCTCCCTGGGTAGGCTTGAGGAGAGGGGGAGCAGAGAAAGAAGGCAACGTTAAATGCATTCTCAAAGCATCCCCGATCACGCCTACAAATATCATTGGACAAATAAATATCATTATCAATATCTGTTTTTACCCCTTTTGGTTTTATTTTTGGCAGTCTCATTTAATGTTAATAAAAAGAAAATTTGCATTTTTTTCAATAAAAACACGTGTAATATTTCTTCATGTCTTGCGGCTCTCAAAACATCTGATGTTTATTCTATGTGGGCTCTTTTGTTAAACAAGTTTGGCCACCCCTGGCCTAGAACAATCATTACTACAAAGTAGAAAGGCAGGAAATAGGGCCAAGAGGCTGGACATTCTATAACCAAAACTCCCAGCTTTTTAGAAACACAGATGCATGGGGGCCAGCACCTATTCAAGATTGTGGTGTGAGGAGGGTGGTTAAGCCTTCTTACCCCATACTGCTTTCCCCACCTAAAATGGCGTGCAGAGCCACTAACTGTCCTGTTATCTCATAATACTTAGATAAGGACCAGTCTTGCAGTGTATCAAGCTGTATCAAAGAGCAATGTCCTCTTCTGCACCAAAGATCTATGTCCCTCTACTCTTCCATTTCTGTGCCTGTGCCTTTTCTCCCCTGTTGCAGGGCTGCCCTTTCCCCAGGGGTTTTTGCTTCACCTTTGCCATCTAAGACTGCTGCAGTGCTTTAGCCAGAGGGAATATTTAGAGGAACATGTTATGCAGTCTGTGGGAAATTCACAAATTGACCCTCAAGAAGTCCTCTGGTGCTGTGATGTCATCCTACAAAATATGAATCTTGGGAGCGGCCACACGCATGAGATAAAGCGGGAGGGAAGCGAGGCTATTTCCTCTGGAGGAATTTGATCCACAGTTGCACGATCACACAGTCCTTGGAAGCTGCGGGCACAGCCCACCACTGCGTGATCAGATGCAACCACAAGTGAGTCAGGTTTTTTGGGGGGTTTCTGTTTGTTTCTGATGCGCTTACACAAGGGATCAATTAATCTCATCTCCGCACTGAGGTCTCCCTGTGGAGTTTGCAATGATGCACAGACTGAGAAGGGGGGAAAAAGCAATGGACAGAGTTGGGATGGCCTGATCAGACCATCCTGATGCCATGAGAGCACGCTGGAGTGATCATCAGACACGGGAAACTCTGTCCGTGGCCCATCGCAATCCGTTTACTACCCGATTTTCCCCAGTGTCTTTTTACTCCGCTTCTGCAGTGGAGCAAAACAGATGTTTGTGGGGCACTTCCCAGATGTTTGTGTCTGATCGTGCCCTTTAAATCTACCCGGCATTTGTGCCTATGGCGGGGCTAATTGTGCGTGTAATTGCGCCCTTGGTTAGGTAACATGAATGCAGATGGGATGTGCATGCTGACGTTCCTAGCTCTGCATGCTTTCTGCTTTCTGAGACCCTGCACAATGGTCAGCCTGAAGTGCAGCATTAATGGTAAAGGTGCAATGACGTCTGGGCACCCAAAAACTGACAGTTAGATGCTCCCTTAGAATCTGAGAAAAAGACCCATCTGTCATACAACCATCTAAAAAATAAACAAAGCCAAGACAATTTACGAGAAATTATGGAGAAAAGAGGAACTGGTAAAATTGAGCTGATTTTAGTTTAGATAACATTTTAAGATCGGTGTGCTGTAAACACAGATTGCACAGTACTTGAGCTGTAGGTAATTGGTTGCACATCCACAGTTGCTGCATCACACTGAGGATTCAGGAGGAGAAAAGGAACAGCAAGTTTGCATGGCTGAACTAGTCACTGGAGCAAAAAAAACTCTGGGAGTTATGTGGACTCTTGTGTTTTCAGGTTTGAGCAAACTTGTCTTTTAGCTAGTTCAATTTCTATATGTTCTCTGTAGCACCTTTTGCTGTTAGATTTGAAACAAGGGGGATGTATTAAGCTCCTGGAGATTTTTATTTTGCTGTTCCCAAGGAGCATATAAATACAATATACCAAATACAAACATTCAAGATGTTCACCACAGCAGCTATCATCCTTGCATTGTTTTATTATGTTCTATTGGCATGTAGTTTTTTTTATTTTTCTCGTCTGACCTAATTCTAACATGTCAGGTCACTAAAGAAAATTCTGAAGCTTGGAGATGTAAAACTATCCTTGTCAGTACTACCACTAAGGACATTTTGTTGTTGTTCAGTCGCACAGTCGAGTCCGACTCTTCGCAACCCCATGGACAAGATCTCGCCAGGCCCTCCTGTTTTCCGCTGTCCTTTGAAGTTTGCTCAATTTCATGTTCGTTGCATCTATGACACTGTCTAACCATCTCATCCTTTGCCGTCCACGACTTCTTTCCCAGCATCAGGGTCTTCTCCAGTGAGTGCTCCCTTCTCATTTGGTGGCCAAAGTATTTGAGCTTCAGGCTATATACCATCTTTGGGGGGGGGGGGTTAGGGCTCAGGAGGCCAGGTAGAAACATCTGGCAACATCTAAAATATTATCAATGCCTACTGGGAGTGTTTGGGCTGTGCTAGGGCGGTGGTTGCCCTCTCTGAGACTCTGAGATTTTGAGATTCCGATATGAACTTAGTTTTTGAGCACTTTAATGTTTTAAAAGGGTTTTAAATTGTTTATGATGTTTTAATTGTACTATAGTATTGATGTTTTATTAGCAAGTTCTTTCTTGCCTTGTAAGCCGCCCTGAGCCCCACGGGGAAGGGCGGGGTATAAATTTAATAATAAATAAATTGCTTTGACCATGCGGACTTTTGTTGGCAGGGTGATGTCTCTACTTTTTATCATGCTGTTTAGGTTCGCCATCGCTTTCCTCCCAAGGAGCAGGCGTCTTTTAATTTCATGGCTGCAGTCACAGTCTGCGGTGATCTGGGATCCCAGGAACGTGAAGTCTGTCACTACTTCCACGACTTCCCCTTCTATTTGCCAAGGAGTGATGGGGCCGGATGCCATGATCTTAGTTTTTTTGATGTTGAGCTTCAAGCCCACTTTTGCGCTCTCCTCTTTTACCCTGAGCAAGAGGCTCTTTAGGTCCTCTTCACTTTCTGCCATTAGAGTGGTATCGTCTGCATATCTGAGGTTGTTGATCTTTTCCCCAGCAATCTTAATTCCCGCTTGTGATTCATCCAGGCCAGCATTTCGCATGATGTACTCTGCATATATATTAAATAAGCAAGGTGACAGTATACATCCTTGTCGTACTCCTTTTCCTATGCTGAACCAATCAGTTGTTCCGTATCCGGTTCTAACTGTCGCTTCTTGGCCCTTATACAGGTTTCTCAAGAGACATGTGAGGTGGTCTGGTACTCCCATCTCTTTAAGGACCTGCCATAGTTTGTTGTGATCCACACAGTCAAAGGCTTTAGCATAGTCAATGAAGCAGAAGTAGATATTTTTCTGGTACTCTCTTGCTTTCTCCATAATCCAGCGAATGTTGGCAATATGATCTCTCGTTCCTCTACCTCTTCGAAACCCAGCTTGTACTTCTGGCAGTTCTCTATCCATGTACTGTTGAAGCCTAGCTTGTAGGATCTTGAGCATGACCTTGCTAGCGTGTGATATGAGTGCAATTGTGCGATAGTTTGAACATTCCTTGGCATTGCCCTTCTTTGGGATTGGAATGTATACTGACCTTTTCCAATCCTGTGGCCACTGTTGCGTTTTCCAAATTTGCTGGCAAATTGAGTGCAGCACTTTAACAGCATCATCTTCTAAGACTTTGAATAGTTCAGCTGGAATACCATCACCTCCACTAGCTTTGTTGTTAGTAATGTTTTCTAAGGCCCATTTAACTTCACATTCCAGGATGTCTGGCTCGAGGTCAGTGATTATACCGTCGTGGTTGTCAAGGACATCGAGGTCTTTCTTGTATAGTTCTTCTGTGTATTCTTGCCATCTTTTCCTAATCTCTTCTGCTTCTGTTAGGTCCCTACCGTTTTTGTCCTTTATCATGGCCAGCTTGGCATGGAACGCTCCCTTGATTTCTCCAATTTTCTTGAAGAGATCTCTAGTCCTTCCCATTCTATTGTTTTCCTCTATTACTTTGCATTGTTCATTCAGGAAGGCCTCCTTATCTCTCCTTGCTGTTTTCTGAAAATCTGCATTCAGTTGGGTAAATCTTTCCTTTTTGCCTTTGCCTTTCACTTTCCTTCTTTCCTCTGCTATTTGTAAAGCCTCATCAGACAGCCACTTTGTTTTCTTGCATTTCTTTTTCTTTGGGATGGTGGTGATTGCTGCCTCCTGTACAATGTCACGAACCTCCGTCCATAGTTCTTCAGGTACTCTGTCTATCAAATCTAGACCCTTGAATCTATATTCATTTTACACATGCACAATAGAGGTGTCCCTTGCACTTGTGCAGAAACTTCATGAAATCATTATTATCTAATTTCAATGCAATGTGTTCCAGCTACCAGCACAACTTTAAATACTTTAGGAGTTTTACAACACATACCACCAATTTAGAAATAAGCTGCGTTCACCATTGACAAGTATATTCTCCTTCACAAGTCTCTTTGACATGAATGGTAGATGCATAACTCAAGCAAATATTTCTTTATTAAGTTCACATACATACTCTTCCTTAGTTAACCCAATAAAAGAAAAAGAATTGAACGGAAAAGAACAATGTTAAAAGGTTAATTATGCTATCCCAAGTAGAGTTACACCTTTCCAAGAATGGTACTGTAGGGAGGAGGGGGAAAACCCTTCAAGATAGTGATCGATAAAAATAGCAGAGTATAAATAAACAAGATCAAATCTGGCAGCAGTAAAGAATTCAATCAGTAAATCCAAGCAGTAGACCCACAGGGCAGAAGCTGTAAAATCAGTGCAGGGCTAATAAACCAAGAAGTAGTTACATATACGAGGTTGTGATGAATTAACTGTTAGGAAGAACAAGGATATTTATTTTTTTATTGATGCCTGAAATGAAATTTTAAATAAATAAACAACCAATAAAGGCAAATAGTAGCAGAAAGGAGTTCCAAAATAAAAGTGCCATCACAGAGAAGGCCTGTAAGGAACTTGGTAGTTCAGGCCTAAAGGTTTAAGGATCTTTTGTCAGACTCTAAGGGTGCGTTCAGACGGGGGATTTACAATGGTATAGGTGCCGGTTCCAACTGGTGTACTTACCGGCGTTCACACGGCGAACATCTGCCTCCCGTCCCTAACCGTTGTAAAGCCCTTTAAACCATTGTACTCTGCCACTAGGTCCCCAAGTGGTGGTATCCTGAGTACAACGGTTGTAATCGGTTAACCTCGCCATCTGATCGCTCTCCAACGTTGAGAAACAACTTCCATTCCCCGCTTGTGAAAGCTGCCCGAGGCTTCCGCTTTGTGCCCACCATTTTTGTGCTTGGGCAAAGCTTCGCCCCGGCGTTTGTTTTTTTAAAAAAGAAAAGGTCCTTAGTTTAGCGTTTGCTCTTTAACGCCCCCCCAAACCTGGCAGATCCTCAAGCAACACCTCCTCTCCTCCTAGGCAGATCCTCAAGCAACACCTCCCCTCCTCCTAGGCACCCCCGCAACTTTTGCCCCTCTTTTTCCCGCACTGGGAGAAGCAGCTGAGGCTGCAGACCCAGCCACCCGCTCTGGCTGGCTCCCTCCCGCGCCGCCCGCGCAGCAACCCCTGGGCCGGGGACCGAATGGCACACCGCACAATCGCCTCTCCGTGACATCTTCGATGACACCCACCTGGGAGATGTG